>NW_026262351.1:0-7254 GCF_016432865.1 Antechinus flavipes | reverse complement strand
CACTGAGGTTTTGGAGCATAGGTAAGCCTTTCTCCTTGCATAAGATTGATCCAATTGAATGCAACCATGATTAGCACACCTGAATTCAAAGTAGTTGATGTAAATTTTCTAGACACATATATAAAGCTTTAAAATTTTTTCTCAGTTTTATGTTCTTACATCTATCATTGTCTTTGCTCTCCTTTGGTTTAACTTGGTAGACAGCAGTATGTAATTGGCACTTTTCACCCTATTTCTTGTGGTATTAACTACATGAGATGTTTATGTGGATTCTATCCTATTTCTATTTAAGTCTACATCAAGGGTTTTTCAAAAGGACTCTGTTCTCATGGCATTATTGCAGTTTTCCCCTTTCTAAGCATTGATTCTACTTCTTGCATATTGCTCTCTTATTGCCATTCAATTGAATTTGCTCTATTTTTCAGTGTTTTTTGTGATCAGGTCTTTATTTGGAAACTTCAAATGCCAGCACACTTCTTGTTGGATTTTCAAAAAAGAAAGAATGGTAGTTATTAAATCTTAAGTATTACTTCCTGTTACATCATGAGGGCCCTGGAATGAATGTCAATTTATGCCAAACTTTGATGCACATCACTGAGGATTTGATGCAAAGGTAAGCATTTCTACTTGAATAAGATTGATCCAATGGAATGCAACCATGATTAGCACACCTGAATTCAAAGGAGTTGATGTAAATTTTCTAGACACATATCAAAAGAATTACTTCTTTTTCTCATGGAATTATTGCAGTTTTCCCCTTTAAAGCATTGATTCTGCTTCAATTTAGTCTAATTTTCAGTATTTTGTGGGTTCAGGTTTTTGTTTGGAAAATACAAATGTCAGCAAACTTCTTGTTGGATTGTCAAAAAAGAAAGAATGGTAGTTATTAAATCTTAAGTATTACTTCCTGTTACATCATGAGGGCCATGGAATGAATGTCAATTTATGCAAAATTTTGATGCACATCACTGAGGTTTTGGAGCATAGGTAAGCATTTCTCCTTGCATAAGATTGATCCAATTGAATGCAACCATGATTAGCACACCTGAATTCAAAGGAGTTGATGTAAATTTTCTAGACACATATATAAAGCTTTAATATTTTTTCTCATTTTTATGTTCTTACATCTATCATTGTCTATGCTATCCTTTGGTTTAACTTGGTAGACAGCAGTAAACAATTGGCTCTTTTCCTACGATTTCTTGTGCTGTTAACTACATGAGATGTTTATGTGGATTCTATCCTATTTCAATTTAATTAACCCTACTGGCACACAGTATTATATTTATATTTAAGTGTAGATCAAGGGTTTTTCAAAAGGACTCTTTTCCTCATGGCATTATTGCAGTTTTTCCCTTTCTAAGTATAGATTCCTGTTTGGTTTTCCTCTCTGATTGCCATTCTATTGAGTTTAGTCTTATTCTTTTTCAATGTTTCTTGTGATCAGGTTTTTGTTTGGAAACTTCAAATGCCAGCAAACTTCTTGTTGGATTGTCAAAAAAGAAAGAATGGTAGTTATTAAATCTTAAGTATTACTTCCTGTTACATCATGAGGGCCATGGAATGAATGTCAATTTATGCAAAACTTTGATGCACATCACGGAGGTTTTGCAGCATTTTTAAGTATTTTTTTTGCATAAGATTGATCGAATTGAAGGCAACAATGATTAGCACACCTGAATATAAAGGATTGGATTCAAATTTTCTGGACATATATCAAAAGAATTACTTCTTTTTCTCATGGAATTATTACAGTTTTCCCCGTTCTAAACATTGATTCTACTTCTGGCATTTTCTTCTTATTGCCTTTCAACTGAATTGAGTCTAGTTTCCACTGTTTTTTGTAATCAGGTTTTTGTTTGAAAAATTCAAATTCCAGCAACCTTCTTGTAGCATTGTGAAAAAAGAAAGAACGGTAGTTATTAAATCTTAAATAATACTTCCTGTTACATCATGACAGCCATGAAATGAATGTCAATTTCTGCAAATCTTTGATGCACATCACGGAGGCTTTGCAGCATAGGTAAGTATTTCTCCTTGCATAAGATTGATCGAATTGAATGCAACAATGATCAGAACACCTGAATTCGAAGGATTTGATTCAAATTTTCTAGACACATAACTAAAGAATTAATTCTTTTTTCTCATGGAATTATTACAGTTTTCCCCGTTCTAAACATTGATTCTACTTCTGGCATTTCCTTCTTATTGCCTTTCAATTGAATTTAGTCTAGTTTCAAATGTTTTTTGTGATCAGATTATTGTTTGGAAACTTCAAATGCCAGCAAATTTCTTGTTGGATTTTCCAAAAAGAAAGAATGGTAGTTATTACATTTTATGCATTACTTCCTCTTATTTCATGAGGGCCATGGAATGAATGTCAATTTATGCAAAACTTTGTTGTAAATCACTGAGGTTTTGGAGCATAGGTAAGCATTCCTCTCTGCATAAGATTGATCGATTGAAGGCATCAATGATTAGCACACCTGAATTCAAAGCTGTTGATGCAAATTTTCTAGACACCTATCTAAAGCATTAATGTTTATTCTCGTTTTTATTTTCTTGCATCTATCTTTGTCTATGCTATCCTTTGATTTAACTTGGTAGACACCAGTAACTACTTGGCTCTTTTCCCACTATTTATTGTCCTGTGAACTACCTGAGATGTTTATATTGATTCTATCTTATTTCAATTTATTTTACCTACTGGCACACAGTTTTATATTTATATTTAAGTGTAAGTCAAGGGGTTTTTCTTTAAAAGCACTCTTTTCCCATGGAATTATTGCAGTTTTCTCTTTTTTAAGCATTGATTCTACTTCTTGCATTTTTCCTCTCTTATTGCCATTCAATTGATTTTAGTCTAGTATTCAGTGTTTCTTATGATCCGGTTTTTGTTTGGAAAATTCAAATGCAAGCAAGCTTCTTGTAGCATTGTCAAAAAAGAAAGAATGGTAGTTATTAAACCTTTAATATTACCTCCTGTTACATCATGAGAGCCATGAAATGAATGTCAATTTCTGCAAAAGTTTGATGCACATCACGGAGGTTTTGCAGCATTTTTAAGTATTTTTTTGCATAAGATTGATCGAATTGAAGGCAACAATGATTAGCACACCTGAATTCAGAGGATTTGATTCAAATTTTCTAGACACATATCAAAAGAATTACTTCTTTTCTCATGGATTTATTACAGTTTTCCCCGTTCTAAACATTGATTCTACTTCTGGCATTTTCTTCTTATTGCCTTTCAATTGAATTGAGTCTAGTTTCCACTGTTTTTTGTAATCAGGTTTTTGTTTGAAAAATTCAAATTCCAGCAACCTTCTTGTAGGATTGTCAAAAAAGAAAGAATGGTATTTATTAAATCTTAAATATTACTTCCTGTTACATCATGAGAGCCATGACATGAATGTCAATTTCTGCAAAAGTTTGATGCACATCACGGAGGTTTTGCAGCATTTTTAAGTATTTTTTTGCATAAGATTGATCGAATTGAATGCAACAATGATTAGCACACCTGAATATAAAGGATTGGATTCAAATTTTCTGGACATATATCAAAAGAATTACTTCTTTTTCTCATGGAATTATTACAGTTTTCCCCGTTCTAAACATTGATTCTACTTCTGGCATTTTCTTCTTATTGCCTTTCAATTGAATTGAGTCTAGTTTCCACTGTTTTTTGTAATCAGGTTTTTGTTTGAAAAAGTCAAATTCCAGCAACCTTCTTGTAGCATTGTGAAAAAAGAAAGAACGGTAGTTATTAAATCTTAAATAATACTTCCTGTTACATCATGACAGCCATGAAATGAATGTCAATTTCTGCAAATCTTTGATGCACATCACGGAGGCTTTGCAGCATAGGTAAGTATTTCTCCTTGCATAAGATTGATCGAATTGAATGCAACAATGATCAGAACACCTGAATTCGAAGGATTTGATTCAAATTTTCTAGACACATAACTAAAGAATTAATTCTTTTTTCTCATGGAATTATTACAGTTTTCCCCGTTCTAAACATTGATTCTACTTCTGGCATTTCCTTCTTATTGCCTTTCAATTGAATTTAGTCTAGTTTCAAATGTTTTTTGTGATCAGATTATTGTTTGGAAACTTCAAATGCCAGCAAATTTCTTGTTGGATTTTCAAAAAAGAAAGAATGGTAGTTATTACATTTTATGCATTACTTCCTCTTATTTCATGAGGGCCATGGAATGAATGTCAATTTATGCAAAACTTTGTTGTAAATCACTGAGGTTTTGGAGCATAGGTAAGCATTCCTCTCTGCATAAGATTGATCGATTGAAGGCATCAATGATTAGCACACCTGAATTCAAAGCTGTTGATGCAAATTTTCTAGACACCTATCTAAAGCATTAATGTTTATTCTCGTTTTTATTTTCTTGCATCTATCTTTGTCTATGCTATCCTTTGATTTAACTTGGTAGACACCAGTAACTACTTGGCTCTTTTCCCACTATTTATTGTCCTGTGAACTACCTGAGATGTTTATATTGATTCTATCTTATTTCAATTTATTTTACCTACTGGCACACAGTTTTATATTTATATTTAAGTGTAAGTCAAGGGGTTTTTCTTTAAAAGCACTCTTTTCCCATGGAATTATTGCAGTTTTCTCTTTTTTAAGCATTGATTCTACTTCTTGCATTTTTCCTCTCTTATTGCCATTCAATTGATTTTAGTCTAGTATTCAGTGTTTCTTATGATCCGGTTTTTGTTTGGAAAATTCAAATGCAAGCAAGCTTCTTGTAGCATTGTCAAAAAAGAAAGAATGGTCGTTATTAAACCTTTAATATTACCTCCTGTTACATCATGAGAGCCATGAAATGAATGTCAATTTCTGCAAAAGTTTGATGCACATCACGGAGGTTTTGCAGCATTTTTAAGTATTTTTTTTGCATAAGATTGATCGAATTGAAGGCAACAATGATTAGCACACCTGAATTCAAAGCAGTTGATGTCAATTTTCTAGACACATATCAAAAGAATTACTTCTTTTCTCATGGATTTATTACAGTTTTCCCCGTTCTAAACATTGATTCTACTTCTGGCATTTTCTTCTTATTGCCTTTCAATTGAATTGAGTCTAGTTTCCACTGTTTTTTGTAATCAGGTTTTTGTTTGAAAAATTCAAATTCCAGCAACCTTCTTGTAGGATTGTCAAAAAAGAAAGAATGGTATTTATTAAATCTTAAATATTACTTCCTGTTACATCATGAGAGCCATGACATGAATGTCAATTTCTGCAAAAGTTTGATGCACATCACGGAGGTTTTGCAGCATTTTTAAGTATTTTTTTGCACAAGATTGATCGAATTGAATGCAACAATGATTAGCACACCTGAATATAAAGGATTGGATTCAAATTTTCTGGACATATATCAAAAGAATTACTTCTTTTTCTCATGGAATTATTACAGTTTTCCCCGTTCTAAACATTGATTCTACTTCTGGCATTTTCTTCTTATTGCCTTTCAATTGAATTGAGTCTAGTTTCCACTGTTTTTTGTAATCAGGTTTTTGTTTGAAAAATTCAAATTCCAGCAACCTTCTTGTAGCATTGTGAAAAAAGAAAGAACGGTAGTTATTAAATCTTAAATAATACTTCCTGTTACATCATGACAGCCATGAAATGAATGTCAATTTCTGCAAATCTTTGATGCACATCACGGAGGTTTTGCAGCATTTTTAAGTATTTCTCCTTGCATAAGATTGATCGAATTGAATGCAACAATGATCAGAACACCTGAATTCGAAGGATTTGATTCAAATTTTCTAGACACATAACTAAAGAATTAATTCTTTTTTCTCATGGAATTATTACAGTTTTCCCCGTTCTAAACATTGATTCTACTTCTGGCATTTCCTTCTTATTGCCTTTCAATTGAATTTAGTCTAGTTTCAAATGTTTTTTGTGATCAGATTATTGTTTGGAAACTTCAAATGCCAGCAAATTTCTTGTTGGATTTTCCAAAAAGAAAGAATGGTAGTTATTACATTTTATGCATTACTTCCTCTTATTTCATGAGGGCCATGGAATGAATGTCAATTTATGCAAAACTTTGTTGTAAATCACTGAGGTTTTGGAGCATAGGTAAGCATTCCTCTCTGCATAAGATTGATCGATTGAAGGCATCAATGATTAGCACACCTGAATTCAAAGCTGTTGATGCAAATTTTCTAGACACCTATCTAAAGCATTAATGTTTATTCTCGTTTTTATTTTCTTGCATCTATCTTTGTCTATGCTATCCTTTGATTTAACTTGGTAGACACCAGTAACTACTTGGCTCTTTTCCCACTATTTATTGTCCTGTGAACTACCTGAGATGTTTATATTGATTCTATCTTATTTCAATTTATTTTACCTACTGGCACACAGTTTTATATTTATATTTAAGTGTAAGTCAAGGGGTTTTTCTTTAAAAGCACTCTTTTCCCATGGAATTATTGCAGTTTTCTCTTTTTTAAGCATTGATTCTACTTCTTGCATTTTTCCTCTCTTATTGCCATTCAATTGATTTTAGTCTAGTATTCAGTGTTTCTTATGATCCGGTTTTTGTTTGGAAAATTCAAATGCAAGCAAGCTTCTTGTAGCATTGTCAAAAAAGAAAGAATGGTAGTTATTAAACCTTTAATATTACCTCCTGTTACATCATGAGAGCCATGAAATGAATGTCAATTTCTGCAAAAGTTTGATGCACATCACGGAGGTTTTGCAGCATTTTTAAGTATTTTTTTTGCATAAGATTGATCGAATTGAAGGCAACAATGATTAGCACACCTGAATATAAAGGATTGGATTCAAATTTTCTAGACACATATCAAAAGAATTACTTCTTTTTCTCATGGAATTATTACAGTTTTCCCCGTTCTAAACATTGATTCTACTTCTGGCATTTTCTTCTTATTGCCTTTCAATTGAATTGAGTCTAGTTTCCACTGTTTTTTGTAATCAGGTTTTTGTTTGAAAAATTCAAATTCCAGCAACCTTCTTGTAGCATTGTGAAAAAAGAAAGAATGGTAGTTATTAAATCTTAAATAATACTTCCTGTTACATCATGACAGCCATGAAATGAATGTCAATTTCTGCAAATCTTTGATGCACATCACGGAGGTTTTGCAGCATTTTTAAGTATTTTTTTTGCATAAGATTGATCGAATTGAAGGCAACAATGATTAGCACACCTGAATTCAGAGGATTTGATTCAAATTTTCTGGACATATATT
>NW_026262350.1:0-14354 GCF_016432865.1 Antechinus flavipes | reverse complement strand
GACGATTTAGAACCTTGGACATCTGGATTGCCTGACTCTTTCACCTTAGGAAGAGAGCTCAAATTTTAAAATAATGTGACCCATGTGGGGGACCAAAATGTAATATTCTCTCTAAAATGTAATATTCTCTCTAAAATGTAATATTCTCTCTAAAATGTAATATTCTCTGTTGAGGTTGTCTTGGGGTCTCTGGAGACAGCTTTCATTTCAGTTCAGTAATCATCACAAGTACAGCCAGGTGTTAAAAGTCCAAATCCTTTATTGTCTCTTTCAAAGTCTTGTCTCCTTTCCTGGGGCCCAGTTAACTTTCTTAGAGGCCTATCTCTCTCCTTGGTTCCAAGAGCTTAAGCTCCTACCACTAGTCCTTTCCTTCTCTCCGAATATATCTAAATCTCCCTAGCTGAGGCTTCTAGCTTATATACTCCCCACTGAGTACAAACCAATCACTATATCACTAGGAAACCATTATTTATTATAGGATTAAATCAATGCTAAACTAGATTTAACCATTGTCTCCTCAATTCCACTTAGTACCTTATTTCAAGTTCTGGCCCATAACATCTCCTTGTAGGATTAAATCAATCATACTGAACCATGCTAAATTAGATAACTATTATCTCTATCAATTCCACTGACTTAGTATCTTGTAAGAATCCTTTGTTCAAGTTCAGAGTTCTGGCCGATAATGTCAAACTGACTATAGAAAATTATTATGTTGACAAGTAAGAGTAAAACACAAATACAGAAGAGGAAAACAAGGTTAAAATGTCTACATTCAAAGCTTCAAAGTAAAATGTGGATTGGTTTTAAGCCCCAAAAGAAATCCTGGAAGAGCTCATTTCCCCCCAAAAAAATCAAATTAAAAAGGTAGAAGAAAAAAAATGAAAAAAAAAATACAGTGATGCAAGAAAACTATGAAAAAAAAAGAAAGAAAAAGCTTGATAAAAAGAGCACAAAACAGGTTGAGGGAGATGTATAAAACTTAACCCCAAAAAATCATGCTTTAAAAAGTAGAATTGACCAAATGAAAGGAATTAAGAAAGCTGAAGAGGAGAATTCTTGGAAGATGGAGGAATTGGTCAGAAAATTTCAAGTTCTACAGATTTCCCCCACAAGCAAAATAAAATTATACCTTAGAGTGACCATAGATGAGTGAGGAAGAGTTCTCCTGTGACAACCCACAATCATCTGAATAAAGACCCCAGGACCAAGTTTTAACTGGTATAAAGTAAAAAATCTTTAGCTCCCCAGAAATAGGAATCTGTGAGTCTAGTTGGGGGCAGAGGTAGCCTCAGCATGAACCACAGGAACTTTTCCTCCTGTGGGGAGTGAGGGATCTGAGTTTGGGAAGACTGAGGGACCCTCTCCTGATAAGGAGAACCAGGTACAGCTGTGAAGTAGAGATGCATCCCTGATTGAGAAGAAACCAAAATATTCAGTGAGGGCAGAAGCAGTGAGGCAGTGATGATGCTAGTTTCAGGTACTTGTAGGAGAGTGGAGTACTTGGCTTGGGGTTCTAAATCAGAGAAGAGAGCAGAAGTGAACACAGAGGCATCATCCACCAACCCCATAATTAGAGATGCTTTTAGTAATAAGTTATCATAAAATAAAAAGAAAGAAAGAAAGATCAGGCAAAGGAGAAAGAACCAAACTATAGAAATTTACTATGGGAACAGGTAAAACTGGGGTTCATCTTTAGAGAAGGACAGAGAAGAAAAAAAGGTTCCTATGTCAAAGAGTAATGTTAAATAGCTACCTGCTCACAAAGGCTTTATGGAATTCAAAAAGAAAAAAAGAAAAAAAACTGTCCAAGAAAAACAAGACTATGGAGAGAAAATCAACTAATTAGAAAAGGAGATCCAGAATCTCAAAAAAATTATTGTTTGAAAACTCGAATTGAGCAAGGGGAAGCCAGTGAAGCTATAAGACCAAGAAATAACAAAACAAAATATAACTAATGGAAAATTTGCCAAGAATTTGAAACATAAGAAAAACAACAGATGGAGGGGAGGTAATGAGAGGCAGAGCCAAGATGACAGAGAGTGTGAGGAGCCAGCTGTAAGTCTGTTGGAATGCTGAAGCAAAGTAAAGCTCCTTGGAGGACTTCAGGAGATTTAGCAAGGCCAGTTTCCCAGCTGGTAACTTCTATCTCAGCTCCTTCATATTATGTATGTACTGACAGTTAACATGCTCTAAGTGTATTCTTGAAACTGGATGTTTTTATTTTTTTTCTGTTCCCTTCTTTTGTAATTTCTTTTTTTTTTAATATTTTATTTTATTTTATAATAACTTTATATTGACAGAGTCCATGCCAGGGTAATTTTTTTTACAACATTATCCCTTGCACTCGCTTCTGTTCCAATTTTTCCCCTCCTTCCCTCCACTCCTCCCCTAGATGGCAAGCAGTCCTATATATGTTAGATATGTTGCAGTATATCCTAGATACAATATATGTTTGCAGAACCGAACAGTTCTCTTGTTGCACAGGGAGAATTGGATTCAGAAGGTAAAAATAACCCGGGAAGAAAAACAAAAATGCAAATAGTTCACATTCATTTCCCAGTGTTCTTTCTTTGAGTGTAGCTACTTCTGTCCATCATTTATCAACTGAAACTCAGTTAGGTCTCTTTGTCAAAGAGATCCACTTCCATCAGAATACATCCTCATACAATATCGTTGTCGAAGTGTATAATGATTTCCTGGTTCTGCTCATTTCACTTAGCATCAGTTCATGTAAGTCTCTCCAAGACTCTCTATATTCATCCTGCTGGTCATTTCTTACAGAACAATAATATTCCATAACATTCATATACCACAATTTACACAGTCATTCTCCAATTGATGGGCATCCATTCATTTTCCAGTTTCTAGCCACTACAAACAGGGCTGCCACAAACATTTTGGCCATACAGGTCCCTTTCCCTTCTTTAGTATCTCTTTGGGGTATAAGCCCAGTAGTAGCACTGCTGGATCAAAGGGTATGCACAGTTTGATAACTTTTGAGGCATAATTCCTGATTGCTCTCCAGAATGGTTGGATTCGTTCACAACTCCACTAACAATGCATCAGTGTCCCAGTTTTCCCGCATCTCCTCCAACATTCATCATTATTTTTTCCTGTCATCTTAGCCAATCTGAC
This sequence comes from Antechinus flavipes, assembly GCF_016432865.1. NCBI lineage: Eukaryota > Metazoa > Chordata > Mammalia > Dasyuromorphia > Dasyuridae > Antechinus > Antechinus flavipes. Next base: position 11,216 of record NW_026262350.1, on the reverse strand, counting down.
AGATGTGTCATGGTATCTCAGAGGTGTCTTAATTTGCATTTCTCTGATCAATAGTGATTTGGAAACTGGATGTTTTTTAAAAATGAAAATAAATAACAGGATTGATCTTGACTAATAGAACAAGGAAATGTCATAGTTTTAGTTATATTTTCTGTGATGTTCTGATATTTGTGTAATGTATAAAAAAGAAAAAAATATGCTTATGGTGGGGTATAAAAGGGAAGCTGTAAGAAATAAAGTCAGTTCAAGCTTTAAGCTTGAATTTACCTGGCTCCACTCATTTATTTCACTCACTGCTTCATCCAGCATTTATACTAGTTGCTGGTAGGAGAATAGACAAGAATTTGCCTGAGTTTTTCCTGGTTTCCCTCAGAATCAACACTAAATCAAACCTCTGAATGGATTTTGGAGTGACAGAATCCACAAAAATTTGGCGTATAACACATTACCAGTAGAAGATATCTTGGAAAGACTCTAGAAGATGGGCAGGAGGGGATGCAGCCCAGCATAGATAGAGTACAGGAAGGACCAGGGTAGAAGCTCTTAAGCACAATACAACAATGATGGCTACTCTGTCTTGGTTCAGAACCCAGTGCATCAGCGGAGTAGCTGTAAGAGCTCCAATGCAACCATAGAAGGCAAATACTGAGCCCCTGAACCCTAGCAAAACAGGTAGGTCTTGGTCATGCTCACCCAACATATGGGAAAGCTTGCTGCATAAGCCTCAGCACAGCATAAAACACTATTCACCATGTAGAGGAGGTTTGCAAAAATCTCCCCAGTGCCCTAGGATCAGACTTCAACTTTTAAAAATGAGCAAAAAAAAAAAAGCAAAAAGAGCTCTGATCCAAGGTAGCTATTATGGAGCCAGGGAAGAACATTCTTGGCTACATTTGTTTTATTTATATAAGATCTGTTTGATTTAAGGAAAATGAAATTATCCATTTTATATCTAATTTTGCTCACTCTCTCTTGCTTATTCATGCATTGTTTACCTATCCATAAGTCTGATAAATAATACATTCCAAGCTCTCCTATTTTGTTCTAAAATATCCTTTTATCAGAATTTCAAGGGAATTAATGGGAAAAATACAAACAAAGGTGACTTGGATGTACCAGACCTAAATTATATTATAAAGCAGTGGTCATCAAAATCATTTGGTAATGGCTAAAAAATAGAGTAGTGGATCTATGGAATAGGTCAAAGTTCACAAGACACAATAGGCAATGATTGTAGTAATCTGGTGTTTGATAAACCCAAAGACCGCAGCTTCTGGGATAAGAATTCATTATCTGATGAAAATTCCTGGGAATATTAGAAAATAATATGGTCGATTAGGCACTGATGATCCTAGCATGCCATACCAAGATAAGGTCGAAATGGGTTCATGCTATAGACATAAAGGGCAATACTGTAAGCAAATTAGAATAGTTTACCTTGCAGATCTGTGGAGAAGAAGGAAGGAATGTCCAAAGTAGAATTAGAAAACATTTTGACATCCAAAATTGATAATTTTGATTGTATAAAATTAAAAAGGTTTTATACAAACAAAAACAATGCAGACAAGATCAGAAGGGAAACAAAAAAACTGGGGAAAATGTTTTACATGCAAGGGTTCTGATAAAGGTCTTATTTTTAAAATGTATAGAGAACTGACTCAAATTTATAAGAATACAAACTATTCTCTAGTTCATAAATGTTCAAAGGATACAAACAAAGAATTTCCAAGATGAAGAATTTAAAGTCATTTCTAGTCATATGAAAAAGTGATCTAGATCACTATCAATCAGAGAAATGAAAATTAAGACAACTCTAAGGTACAATTGCATACGTCTCAGATTGGGTAATATGATAGAAAAAGATAACAATGAATGTTGGAGGGGATAAGGGAAAACTGAGACACCAATACGTTGTTGATGGAGTTATGAACTGATCCAACCATTTTGGAGACCAATTTGGAACTGCACCCAAAGGACTAGCAAACCATGCATACTTTTTAATTTAGTAATATCTCTACTGGGCTTGTATCCCAAAGAGATCATAAAAAAATGGAAAAGGATCCACAAGTGCAAAAATGTTTGTAGAAGCCCTTTTTGAAGTGACAAGGAACAGAACCTGAATGGATGCTCATCAGCTAGGGAATGATTGGATAAATTATGGTATATGAATGTAATTATCATCAGAGATTTACATTAATTGATGCTAAGCTAATTGAACAGAACCAAAAGAACATTGCACACAGTAATAATAATGAGGTGATTCAGGCCAATTCCAATAGCTTTGTGATGGAGAGCCCTCTATGTCCAAAGAGAATGTTACAGAGACTGAATATGAATGACAACATATTTTTACCTTTCTTTGATGTTATTATTTTGCGCTTGTTTGTTTTCTCTCACTTTTTTCCTTTTTGATCTGATTTTTCTTGTACAATATAATAAATGTGAAAATATGTTTAGAAGAATTTCCCACATGTAACCTAGATATTCCCCAGATTTGTTGTCTGGGGAAGGAAGGTGGGGGAGGGCAGTAGAAAAATTTGGAACACAAGATTTTGCATGGGTCAATGTTGAAAACTATCTTTGAATGCATTTTGAAAAGTACAAAGCTATTATTAAAAAAAGAGAAAGAAATGATAAGGAGGTAGATTTCAGTAAAATCTGGAAAGAATTATGTGAATTAATGTTGAGTGAAATGAGTAGAATGAGAAAATGTACACAATGAAGCAACATTGTGCTATGATTGAGTAGGATAGACTTAGCCCTTCTCAGCAATGCAATGTTCCAAGATCATTACAAAGCACTCATAGGGCAAAGACAGAATATTTTCAGAAAATGACCTATGGAGTCTGAATGCAGATCAAAATATACTTACTTTACTTTTTATTGTTGAGTTTGGTTTTGTTGAATTTGTTTCTTTTGTCTGACTCTTCTTTCAGAAATTGACTGATGTGAAAATATATTGCACATAATTCTACATGTATAACCTATATAAGATTATTTGCTTTCTTGGGGAGAGGATACAAAAGGGAAGAAAGGAGAAAGACATCAAAGTCAAAAATCTGTTAATCATGAACAGTAAAAATGATCTTTCCATGGAATTGAAAAAAATAAAATACCATTAAATGGGGAAAGAACAAAGAAAACAAAAAGAAAATTTTTAAAAATTGATTTCTACTAAGAATCACAAATTTTCAGAACTCAATGAGTCATTACTGTAGGGGTAGATGGAAGAAGAGCATTAGGATCATTATGCAGGTAAGCTGGCTTTTAGTTATTTGTCCTCTAGTAATTATTGAATGGGGCATTCTTTAAATCTTCCCACTCTTAAAATTATTTATTTCACTATTTTTAGGGACAATGTGCTTTTAATAGTTATTTGTGGGGTTGTTCCAGATTATCTATCACTCTGTCACTTTCCTAGGATTATCCCTGCAATTTCTAAGTTAAACAAAACATAATTTTAAAAGAAAATAATGTTTGATAGCTAGGAACAATCTAAAAATTCTGTAAACTGTCCTTCATTTATATTGGTCTGAGTAAAGTGCTAAATGAGCAAGTGTAACCCATTTTAATTCTTCCTCCCAAACATTTACCATCCCTCACCTTTCCCGTTTTCCAATCCCATGATTCTCTAGATTTCCTACTAAAACTCAAGAGTAAATAAAGCAAAGATGATTTTATATGATTGCCCCTTTTTTGCCCCTGTTCCTTATTTTCATATTATTTATTGTCAGGATGTCTATTTTGAAACCATCCCTCTCTTTTCATTTCTATCTTTTGGTTATTAGGAAATATCCTGTTTCCCAGAGCTAAGGCCCGACAAGTTAGCTGTGTCATTAATTTGTTATAATAACAATCCTTTTCACTCACTTTCTGGATAAACTGTGTTATGGGGAATTCATAGAATTGTTTCCACACTGGCCCCAATGGTCCCTGAGCTTGGACAAGCACCTGCAGAAATCCAGTATTGGTCATGAATTCCCACTGTGATACAAACTTGCCTCATTCTTGCTGTCTCTTTGCTACATCTATAAATTGTTTCATTAACTGGCTACTACTATATGTATCAAGGCTTAGTCCTATTGCTTTGAGTCTGTTCAGTCTTAGAGCAGACCCCAGCATTTGTGTGCAGTTTCCCTTCTTCAAAGCAATAAAGAAGACTTTTTGCCTGGAACTTCTGTGGGCTCTTAGAGTTTGTTTTATTTTATTTTTCAGAGTTAGCAGTTGATGCATAATATACATGAGCTCTTTGAAGATTGAGTTGGTATAATTTCTTCTGGTACTTTGGTCATTTATTTTCAGAGTCTGACATTATATGCTCCCTATAATTATACTATTTCGTTTTTTTAACTGAGAAATGATCTTTTCTTCTCATCCCCATTAAAAAAACAAACAAACAAAAACTTGTAAATATATTGGATTGCTTGCTCTCTGGGGAAGGTGGTGCAGAGGAGAAAAAAATAGGAACAGAAGGTTTTGCAAGGCTGAATGTTTAAAACTATCAATCCATGTATTTTGAAAATCAAAAGCTATTATTTAAAAATAAAAAAATGCAAAAATTAAGCATAGTAATTAATACAAAATATTATGCAACATCCAATTATGGGTGTGTGTAGGTGCATGCAGTGACAAAGACACAAAGAGAAAGAGAGAGAGAGAGAGAGAGAGAGAGAGAGAGAGAGAGAGAGAGAGAGAGAGAGAGAGACAAAGAATGGTCAGTAAATACAATAAAAGTAAAATGACATACAGTCTGAGCAATCAGTATATTAACACTGATATGTATGTGTGTGTGTGTATATGTGTGTGTGTGTGTATAGTTGTTTAAAAAAATGTTAGTACCTCTTGCAACCTCAGTAAAGCCAGTGACACCAGAGAGAATGGAAAATCACAAAAAGAAGAAGAAGAAGAAGAGAAGAAGAAGAAGGAAGAAGAAGAAGAAGAAGAAGAAGAAGAAGAAGAAGAAGAGGAGGAGGAGGAGGAGGAGGAGGAGGAGGAGGAGGAGGAGGAGGAGGAGGAGGAGGAGGAGGAGGAGGAGGAGGAGGAGGAGGAGGTTTTGGTAGGCTTGGGAAAGGTAGAATTTGGGCAGGAACATTATGATTTGGCTAAACTGAGAAAGGTGATTGACATTCAGATGATGTCTAACCATATCCTTCTCTAACAGTTAAGGAATGTTAATTGCTTTATGGGGCCCATCTGTATTTTGTAGTTTTGCTAGGGGATCAGAACTAATACATTTGCTATCTCCTTGGAAGAGATAAAAATTCCTAATGATACACAAGCAGAAAAGGAAATATATTTTGGGCATGAGAATTTTGCAGGGCTAAACAAGTAGATATCCATCAGGAGTCCTAGAATAGTGGAATGAGAGATAACAAGGTTTCTTTTAAACTAAATTGTCTTTGAGCTAACTGAACTGGATTTCTGAGTTCAGACCTATCTAGATTCCTGAGTTTAATCCAAGCCATGTGGATGTAGAACCAGTCATAAACTTAATGTGCCATGAAATCAGTTATATTGTAGAATTAACATAATGGAAATCAATAGGGAAAAAAATTTAAATTTTGATCTTTTCACAATAGGTCTAGATAAACAGATCTTGATATAAATACATATTTATAATGTATGCATGTGTTATTTATATATGTTACCTGGATAAATATATTAGCATATATTTTAGAATTTTGCATTTAGAGTCTACCTACTGTCAGGCAAAAACTGGACAACATTGATTCTTGCTATTCTGCAACATGAGGCTGAAATTGTAACAGACTAAAGTATGAATTTAAGGAAAATTGAAGATGTAAGAGTAAAACCAAATTATTTTATTTTTAATAAAAAGCCTTTTTCGACTTCAAAAATAACTTTGCAAGATATTACAACAAATATTATTATTATTACAATTATACAGCTGAGAATATTGAGACTCAGGGAATTTCAACCCTAAAAAATCTTATGGTACGTCTAAATAAAAGAGAGAGTAAATTTCAAGCCTTTCTAATTCAAAATTCAGTACCTTACCTTCTCTGTCACATTGCCTTACAAAATATTTGGAGAACATTTCAACCTAGAGAACTCAAGATGGGGAGAAAATGAGAACTGTAGTTCATGCAACATGATTACAGTTATGATCTAATACAGAGGTGTCAACCACACAGCCAGGGGCCACATTGTCATACATGACATGTCCTAGTTTGACTTGTACTAGACTAAATTTAATTGGGAAATATTTAACAAATTTAGTAAAAATACAATTAAATTCATATGATATTTACATTTTAAAACAAATGCATATGTGACTCATAGGAACTTGGATGTATGGACGGTCTTTACTTCTATTTGAATCTAATGTCCATGTCTAATAGAATAAAAGTGGATTTATAATCAGGAAACAGGTGTTCAAGAACTGACTGATACACTTGTAATTTGTATTATAAAGACCAGGACATAGAGTCTGTAATAGAACAATATGTTCTAAAAGAGGAAAGTGTTTGAATGCATGATCAAAAAAGTTTTTTTTTTCCTGGTATTAGGTCCCACAATTCTTAAAATTCAATGTTCTTGCTCCTTTCCCACCAGCTCCTAAAGTTATTACTTGCTAGTTTGATAGAGCAGAATTCTGGGAGGGGGTATAAATGGATTTAATGTGTCAAAGGAGATAAAGAGGTGTTCTATGCCACAAAGCAACCCAATATTTGAGGATTTGGGAGTCACAGAAGATCAGCACAAAAGGGCTAATGGCTGGGACCCACGCTGCCGTAAGGTCTGCTATGGCCAGGATCCATTGATTAGATTTGTCACTGTTAAAGAGATAAAATGACAAACAAGAATTAATAGAATAAAAGGCGGCATATATGCTTACTAGTAGGAGAATACCATGAGTGGCTCTTTTCTCAGGGAAAGTTCTGGGAGAGAGATGTGAGCTATGAATATGTTGGACTTGCTGATGGTGTCTGTGTAAGAGAAGCACTAAAAAGGCATTCAGATCATGAATCCCACACATATAACATCAGGAATAGAATAGACAATTGCAAAAAGTGAGACATTAAAAGAGATAGGAGAGAACATTGAACAGTATCCCAGATATCACATCCTTGTATCATTAGTTATATATCTTGCTTTATGCATAGTTCCAAGCAAAGTAAAATTGACCAGAAGGGAGAAGCACCAGCAAAAGAAACAAGAAGGAACAATATACTTTGGGGCTTGGGTTTTGAGATCTCCCCACCTGGAGTTACTGGGACTGATAGTGATGACCTGAAAACCACTCAAAAGACAGGTGATACTGAGGGAAATGCTCCGGGATATATTATAAAGATAAACAATGAGTTTACATCCAAAAGGATCCAAGAAATTTTTGACACCCAAACGGACAATCATTAGAGGGATTCCCTTAGAGAGAAGCACTTTTGAGTTGGCCAAGTCTAAGTGGGCAAAAAGGCACTCTATGGTCCTCAGCTTGTGACCAATAAGGAAAGTGAAGGTGAAAAGATTCAGGAGGAAAAAATTGCCAAGAATCCCAACTGCCATCTGAATAAGGAAGACACTGCCCAGTACCAAATCTCTATGCATTCTTTTCTTCCAATCTTGGGAAGAACCAGTCAGTGTTGGGAAATCCTACAGGAAAATGAAGAGATTTATTTAATTTTTAAAGAGTATTACTGAGGAGACTGTGGATTCTTTTAGAGAAGCAAAGAATAACTTGTAGGTAGGGTTGTGAGCAGAGTTCAGAGTCCCCGTAGACACGCTGGTTGTAATTGTACTTAAACCACTGGTTGCATTTTCTGTATTTTTCCTTGCTTTCAAGGATGTGAAAGTTAGCAAATTATTTTGAAATAACATAGACATAACACCAGGAGTCCATCTTCCATTCCAAATCCTTTTTTTATCCTTTGGTGCTTTTGATGCTATATGCTAGAAGAAGGAATTCACAAGTTCAATTCCAAAATGTAATATCGTAGAAATGTTTTCACAATGCATTATTAAAAGGTGAAAATTTTGAATAAAATAATTAATTACACCTTAAATGAGAAATTACCACACAAAGTCAACACAATGTACTTCTTTCAATGTCAGATGCATCTTGCTTTAAATCACACAACAATAGTAGCTATTTTACAATATTTTGATGGGGATTAAATGAGAAAATATGACAATTGCTTGGCAAGCTTTAAAATGCTATAAATTATACTATTCATCAAAATCATTTGGTAATGGCTAAAAAATAGAGTAGTGGATCTATGGAATAGGTCAAAGTTCACAAGACACAATAGGCAATGATTGTAGTAATCTGGTGTTTGATAAACCCAAAGACCGCAGCTTCTGGGATAAGAATTCATTATCTGATGAAAATTCCTGGGAATATTAGAAAATAATATGGTCGATTAGGCACTGATGATCCTAGCATGCCATACCAAGATAAGGTCGAAATGGGTTCATGCTATAGACATAAAGGGCAATACTGTAAGCAAATTAGAATAGTTTACCTTGCAGATCTGTGGAGAAGAAGGAATTCACAAGTTCAATTCCAAAATGTAATATCGTAGAAATGTTTTCACAATGCATTATTAAAAGGTGAAAATTTTGAATAAAATAATTAATTACACCTTAAATGAGAAATTACCACACAAAGTCAACACAATGTACTTCTTTCAATGTCAGATGCATCTTGCTTTAAATCACACAACAATAGTAGCTATTTTACAATATTTTGATGGGGATTAAATGAGAAAATATGACAATTGCTTGGCAAGCTTTAAAATGCTATAAATTATACTATTAATAAAAATCTATCAATTTAATCTTTAAAAATGATGAAATTCATCACCTGGCATGTGTATGTGTATCTGTGTATGTGTATGTAAATATTTTATGACATTTTTAAAATTTCAATAAAAATGTATGAAAAATGTTTTTAATTTTAAGTTGAAAATAGTTTTGAAATTATAAGATTTATCCAACCAAATGAAATAACTTTAAGCAGAGGAAAAGTTCTTGTCTGTCCCCAGAATATCAATAGCTGATTAATTTTAATTAAATCTCAAAGCAACCAAAATACATCAATTTAATAATCTATAAATTTTGGTATATTAGTGTAAAAGAATATCACAGTTCTATTGAAAAAAAATACAAACATGAAGAGCAAGCATTTGTTAAATACAAATAATATGCCAGGGGCTAGGGATGTAAATTTAAATAATTAATTCTTGCCCTCAATTAGATTAAGATCTATTAAAAATAGAAGAATATTCCAAAAGCAATGTACAGAGGAATAGTGACAGTATACATATTTTCTACATTTTAGAGGAAATAATAATGCATTGACAAGAAAAACAATAATAATTAATCACAATAATGGGAGCTAGCATTCACAAAGTATGTGCCATTTTCCAATCACTGTGCTAAGTGCTTCACAAAAAGAATCTCTCATCAAATAGTAACATGAAGGAAATGCAAAGCTTATACATATATAACATTCTGTTATTTTTTTCTACATGATCACTCATTTTTTTATTGAGATGAAGAAGTAATTCAGGGTTCTCTTCATCTTTGGGAGCTGAGCACATCTTCTAGTTGATTGCACTGCTCTGATAAATCTTCAGATAAGGTCCTTTCTTTGGTCATGGCAAGTCATAGAATAAAGAAAATACAAAATGTCCCTCATCATTGTCCAATAACTTCTATTTTTATGATGAGAATAAGAAAATGATGAACAATGGAGCCAAATGTGCTTTAGAAAACCAGGTTGCCCTATTACTCTAAATGTGGGACACTTATGAAATAATGAGTAGAGGGGTCAATGTTGAAAACTATCTTTGAATGCATTTTGAAAAGTACAAAGCTATTATTAAAAAAAGAGAAAGAAATGATAAGGAGGTAGATTTCAGTAAAATCTGGAAAGAATTATGTGAATTAATGTTGAGTGAAATGAGTAGAATGAGAAAATGTACACAATGAAGCAACATTGTGCTATGATTGAGTAGGATAGACTTAGCCCTTCTCAGCAATGCAATGTTCCAAGATCATTACAAAGCACTCATAGGGCAAAGACAGAATATTTTCAGAAAATGACCTATGGAGTCTGAATGCAGATCAAAATATACTTACTTTACTTTTTATTGTTGAGTTTGGTTTTGTTGAATTTGTTTCTTTTGTCTGACTCTTCTTTCAGAAATTGACTGATGTGAAAATATATTGCACATAATTCTACATGTATAACCTATATAAGATTATTTGCTTTCTTGGGGAGAGGGTACAAAAGGGAAGAAAGGAGAAAGACATCAAAGTCAAAAATCTGTTAATCATGAACAGTAAAAATGATCTTTCCATGGAATTGAAAAAATAAAATACCATTAAATGGGGGAAGAACAAAGAAAACAAAAAGAAAATTTTAAAAAATTGATTTCTACTAAGAATCACAAATTTTCAGAACTCAATGAGTCATTACTGTAGGGGTAGATGGAAGAAGAGCATTAGGATCATTATGCAGGTAAGCTGGCTTTTAGTTATTTGTCCTCTAGTAATTATTGAATGGGGCATTCTTTAAATCTTCCCACTCTTAAAATTATTTATTTCACTATTTTTAGGGACAATGTGCTTTTAATAGTTATTTGTGGGATTGTTCCAGATTATCTATCACTCTGTCACTTTCCTAGGATTATCCCTGCAATTTCTAAGTTAAACAAAACATAATTTTAAAAGAAAATAATGTTTGATAGCTAGGAACAATCTAAAAATTCTGTAAACTGTCCTTCATTTATATTGGTCTGAGTAAAGTGCTAAATGAGCAAGTGTAACCCATTTTAATTCTTCCTCCCAAACATTTACCATCCCCCACCTTTCCCGTTTTCCAATCCCATGATTCTCTAGATGTCCTACTAAAACTCAAGAGTAAATAAAGCAAAGATGATTTTATATGATTGCCCCTTTTTGCCCCTGTTCCTTATTTTCATATTATTTATTGTCAGGATGTCTATTTTGAAACCATCCCTCTCTTTTCATTTCTATCTTTTGGTTATTAGGAAATATCCTGTTTCCCAGAGCTAAGGCCCGACAAGTTAGCTGTGTCATTAATTTGTTATAATAACAATCCTTTTCACTCACTTTCTGGATAAACTGTGTTATGGGGAATTCATAGAATTGTTTCCACACTGGCCCCAATGGTCCCTGAGCTTGGACAAGCACCTGCAGAAATCCAGTATTGGTCATGAATTCCCACT
>NW_026262349.1:0-10992 GCF_016432865.1 Antechinus flavipes | reverse complement strand
CCCCTGTCTTAGGCTATGTGGGCGGCATCCGTCCCAGCACCCCAGCATCAAACTTCCGGGGTGTGCTTCTGGAAAACGGGCCCACAATAATCCCGTCATTGGGTGTTCCTGCAGCCAGAGGGTATGATGATCCTGAAATATGGGGCCACAATAATCCCGTCATTGGCTCACCCACAGTTTAGCTACTGAATGCGAGGGGGCAATACCTGAGACCAGACCTTGTATGAATATGAGGAGGAGGTGGGGCAAAAGTGCTTAAGGCAAAGTGAATAGGAGCTAAGAGTTCCCATTCTTTCAGGTATATTGAAAAAATATACCAGTTTCCCCAATGTTCTATCTCTACCTCCCCTTTTCAAATGACCATTCCCCATATAAATCCCAAGAGCAAATCAAAATCCCTATACATAACAGACTAATACAGTAGCATTTCCTTCAAAGTCCTCAAACATAACAGCAATTACAGTTTTAACAAATCCCATCCCAAGTCTTAAACACACAGTAATAGATGATCCAGGCAAGGTTTAACAGTCATCAACCATCCCCAAAGTCCCTCATATCAGTCCAAAGTACACTCGATGCAGGGTCAAGTCCATGGTCTCATTTTAAAACTGCTGCTTCAGGCTGTGAAATGACAGGAGGCTCTCATTCCTTGCAGAGTGGGTGTGTCATGCTGGCAATCAAAGCTGATCAAAGCTGATCCAGGTTCCAGAAGCAAGTCAATATCTGTAATTTGACAAAAACAAAAATCTAGCAAATAAAGATTGGATCAGTCTCAGATAGAAAGACTCAGTTCACCAGACTGTTGCAAAACATGAGGAGGCCAAAATGGATTGGCCAGCAGTTTCCCATGTGATGAGACGAGTTTGCTTTACAGGCCAAGCAAACAGCTGCAGTCTTACAGACCCCTGTTAATTGTCCACTTATCATGTAGAAACCTTAAAGAAACAAAACACAAATATCCAGTAACAGAGATGCACTATGTGGTATAGCATGCAGATTCCTAGAGGAGAAGTTAGAGAACTGCAAAAAGAAATAGCAAAACTATACTAGTGGGAGATCTCAGCATTGCTCTACCAAAACTAGATAAATTGAACCACAAAATAAATAATAAAAAAGTTAAGGAGGTAAATAGAATTTTAGAAAAGTTACATATGATAAAAAATTGAATGGCAACAGAAAGTTATGTACTTTTTTTCTCAATAGTATGTGGAACCAAAAAAAAAATTGACTTTTACAAGGTATAAAAACCTCAAACTCAAATGCAGAAAGTTAGAAGTACTATGTGCATTTTTTCCAAATTATGATGCAATGAAAATTAGATAAAGATTGATGCAGAAATCTTAAATAAAACATTAGCAAAAATATTACAGCAAGTTATCACCAGGATAATACACCATGACCAAGTAAGATCTCTACCAGGAATGCAGGGCTGGCTCAATATTAGGAAAACTATTAGCATAATTGCCTGGATCAATAACCAAACTAACAGAAATCATATGAGTATTTCAATAGATGCAGAAAAAGCATTTGACACAATCCAAAACTTATTCCTATTAAAAACACTAGAGAGTATAGGAAGAAATGCAGTTTCCTTAAAATGATCACTAGCAACTATTTAAAACCATCAGCAAGCATCATATGTAATGGGGATAATCTAGAAGTAATCTCAATAAAATCAGGAAGGAAACAAAGTTGCCACTATCCACATTACTATTCAATGTTTTATTAGAATGGTTAGCTTTAGCAATGAGAAGAAAAACAAATTAAAGAATTAGAATAGGTAATGAGTAAACACAAAAATCACTCTTTGCATCTGCTATGATGTTATCCATCTCTAGGTATTCTAGAAAATCACCTAAAAACTACCAGAACCAATGAACAATTTTATTTTATTTTATTTTATTTTATTTTTTATTTTTTTTTTAAATTTTTATTTAATAATTACTTTATATTGACACTCATTTCTGTTCCAATTTTTTTCCCTCCCTCCCTCCACCCCCTCCCCTAGATGGTAAGCAGTCCTTTATATGTAGGATATGTTGCAGTATATCCTAGATACAATATATGTTTGCAGAACCGAACAGTTCTCTTGTTGCATAGGGAGAATTGGATTCAGAAGGTATAAATAACCCGGGAAGAAAAACAAAAATGCAGATATTCACATTCGTTTCCCAGTGTTCTTTCTTTGGGTGTAACTGCTTTTGTCCATCGTTTATCAATTGAAACTCAGATTTCTTTGTCAACGAAATCCACTTCCATCAAAATATGTCCTCATACAATATCGTTGTCGAAGTGTATAATGATCTCCTGGTTCTGCTCATTTCACTTAGCATCAGTTCATGTAAGTCTCGCCAGTCCTCTCTGTATTCATCCTGCTGGTCATTTCTTACAGAAAAATAATATTCCATAACATTCATATACCACAATTTACCCAGCCATTCTCCAATTGATGGGCATCCATTCATTTTCCAGTTTCTAGCCACTACAAACAGGGCTGCTACAAACATTTTGGCACATACAGGTCCCTTTCCCTTCTTTAGTTTTCTTTGGGATATAAGCCCAATAGAAACACTGCTGGATCAAAGGGTATGCACAATTTGATAATTTTTTGGGCATAATTCCAGATTGCTCTCCAGAATGGTTGGATTCGTTCACAACTCCACCAACAATGCATTAGTGTCCCAGTTTTCCCGCATCCCCTCCAACATTCATCATTATTTTTTCCTGTCATCTTAGCCAATCTGACAGGTGTGTAGTGATATCTCAGAGTTGTCTTAATTTGCATTTCTCTGATCAATAATGATTTGGAACACTCTTTCATATGAGTGGTAATAGTTTCAATTTCATCCTCTGAAAATTGTCTGTTCATATCCTTTGACCATTTATCAATTGGAGAATGGCTTGATTTCTTATAAATTTGAGTCAGTTCTCTATATATTTTGGAAATGAGGCCTTTATCAGAACCTTTAACTTGAAGATGTTTTCCCAGTTTGTTGCTTCCCTTCTAATCTTGTTTGCATTAGTTTTATTTGTACAAAGGCTTTTTAATTTGATGTAATCAAAATTTTCTATTTTGTGATCAGTAATGGTCTCTAGTTCATCTTTGGTCACAAATTTCTTTCTCCTCCACAAATCTGAGAGATAAACTATTCTATGTTCCTCTAATTTATTTATAATCTCGTTCTTTATGCCTAGGTCATGGACCCATTTTGATCTTATCTTGGTATATGGTGTTAAGTGTGGGTCCATGCCTAATTTCTGCCATACTAATTTCCAATTATCCCAGCAGTTTTTATCAAATAATGAATTCTTTTCCCAGAAGTTAGGGGCTTTGGGTTTGTCAAACACTAGATTGCTATAGTTGACTATTCTGTCTTGTGAATCTAGCCTTTTCCACTGATCCACTAATCTATTTCTTAGCCAATACCAAATGGTTTTGGTGACTGCTGCTTTATAATATAATTTTAGATCAGGTACAGCTAGGCCACCTTCATTTGATTTTTTTTTTCATTAATTCCCTTGAGATTCTCGACTTTTTATTGTTCCATATGAATTTTGTTGTTATTTTTTCTAGATCAATAAAATATTTTCTTGGAAGTCTGATTGGTATAGCACTAAATAAATAGATTAGTTTAGGGAGTATTGTCATCTTTATTATGTTCGCTCGGCTGATCCAAGAGCACTTAATATTTTTCCAATTATTTAAGTCTGACTTTATTTGTGTGGAGACTTTTTTATAATTTTGCTCATATAATTCCTGACTTTCCTTTGGTAGATAGATTCCCAAATATTTTATGGTATCAACAGTTATTCTGAATGGGATTTCTCTTTGTATCTCTTGCTGTTGGGTTTTGTTGGTGATGTATAAAAATGCTGAGGATTTATGGGGATTTATTTTGTAGCCAGCTACTTTGCTAAAATTATGAATTATTTCCAATAGTTTTTTAGTAGAATCTCTGGGGTTCTCTAGGTATACCATCATATCATCTGCAAAGAGTGATAGTTTGGTTTCCTCATTGCCTACTCTAATTCCTTTAATATCTTTCTCGACTCTTATTGCCGAGGCTAGTGTTTCTAATACGATATTAAATAATAATGGTGATAGTGGGCAACCTTGCTTCACTCCAGATCTTACTGGGAAAGGTTCCAGTTTTTCCCCATTGCATATGATGCTTACTGATGGTTTTAAATATATGCTCCTGACTATTTTAAGGAAAAGTCCATTTATTCCTATGCTCTCAAGTGTTTTTATTAGGAATGGATGTTGGATTTTATCAAATGCTTTTTCTGCATCTATTGAGATGATCATATGGTTTTTGTTTGTTTGGTTATTGATATAGTCAATTATGCTAATAGTTTTCCTAATATTGAACCAGCCCTGCATTCCTGGTATAAATCCTACTTGGTCATAGTGTATTATCCTGGTGACGATTTTCTGTAATCTTTTTGCTAATATTTTATTTAAGATTTTAGCATCAATATTCATTAGGGAGATTGGTCTATAATTTTCTTTCTCTGTTTTCAGCCTACCTGGTTTAGGTATCAGTACCATGTCTGTGTCATAAAAGGAGTTTGGTAGGACTCCTTCAATCCCTATTTTTTCAAATAGTTTATATAACATTGGAGTTAATTGTTCTTTAAATGTTTGGTAGAATTCACATGTAAATCCATCTGGTCCTGGGGATTTTTTCTTAGGGAGTTGATTGATTGTTCTATTTCTTTTTCTGAGATGGGACTGTTTAGGATATTTACTTCTTCCTCTGTTAGTTTGGGCAAGCTATATTTTTGGAGGTATTTTTCTATTTCATTTAAGTTGTCGAATTTATTGGCATAAAGTTGGGCAAAGTAACTCCTAATTATTGCTCTAATTTCCTCTTCGTTATTGGTGAGTTCTCCCTTTTCATTTTTAAGACAAACAATTTGCTTTTCCTCTTTCCTTTTTTTAATCAGATTTACTAAGGGTTTGTCTATTTTGTTGGTTTTTTCATAGAACCAACTCTTAGTTTTATTAATCAATTCAATAGTTTTTTTTTACTTTCAATTTTATTGATCTCACCTTTTATTTTTAGAATTTCAAGTTTAGTGTTTGACTGGGGGTTTTTAATTTGTTCCTTTCCTAGCGTTTTTAGTTGCAAACCCAATTCATTGACCTTCTCTTTCTCTATTTTATACAAATAGGCCTCTAGAGATATGAAATTTCCCCTTATTACCGCTTTGGCTGCATCCCATACATTTTGGTATGATGTCTCATTATTATCGTTTTCTTGGGTGAAGTTATTAATTATGTCTATGATTTGCTGTTTCACCCAATCATTCTTTAGTATGAGATTATTTAGTTTCCAATTATTTTTTGGTCTACTTCCCCCTGGCTTTTTGTTGAATGTAATTTTCATTGCATCGTGGTCTGAAAAGGATGCATTTACTATTTCTGCCTTACTGCATTTGAGTTTGAGGTTTTTATGTCCTAATATATGGTCAATTTTTGTATAGGTTCCATGAACTGCTGAAAAGAAAGTGTATTCCTTTCTGTCTCCATTACATTTTCTCCAGAGATCTATCATATCTAACTTTTCTAGTATTCTATTTACCTCTTTGACTTCTTTCTTATTTATTTTGTGGTTTGATTTATCTAATTCTGAGAGTGCAAGGTTAAGATCTCCCACTATTATAGTTTTACTGTCTATTTCTTCTTGCAGCTCTCTTAATTTCTCTTTTAAGAATTTAGATGCTACCCACTTGGTCATATATGTTTAATATAGATAGTGCTTCATTATCCATGCTACCCTTTAGCAAGATATAGTGCCCTTCCTTATCTCTTTTAATTAGATCAATTTTTGCTTTAGCTTGATCTGAGATCAGGATGGCTACCCCTGCTTTTTTGACTTCACCTGAAGCATAGTAGATTTTGCTCCAACCTTTTACCTTTAACCTGCATGTATCTCCCTGCTTCAGGTGTGTTTCCTGTAAACAACATATTGTAGGATTCTGGCTTTTAATCCATTCTGCTAACCGCTTCCTCTTTATGGGGGAGTTTACCCCATTCACATTTATGGTTAGAATGACCAATTCTGTATTACTTGCCATCTTGTTAACCCCGGTTTATGCTTTTCTCCCTTCTTTCCCCTTTCCCCCCTTCCCAGTATTAAGCTTGTGAGCACCACTTGCTTCTCACAGCTCTCCCTTTTTAGTATCCCTCCCCCCCGCTTAGAGTTCCTCCCCCTATCTTACCCCTTTCCCTCCCAGTTTCCGTATTCCCTTCCGCTTAGCTTATTCCTTCCCTTTTCACTTTTCCCTTCTCACTTTTCAATGAGGTGGGAGAAGTTTCACCATAGATTGAATATGTCTTAAGATTTTTCACTTAAAGCCAATTCTGAAGGCAGTAAGATACCCACTATATTCATCCCCCTCCATTCTTTCTCTCAGATATAATAGGTTTCCTATACCTCTTCATGAGATGTACTACCCCCACTTTACCCTTTTTCTGGTACAATGTCATTTCCACATCAATTTCTAGAACAAGGTATACATGTATTCTTTATACATCTATATAGTCAAAATATAGTTCCCAAGATTAATCTTTACCTTTTTAGATTTCTCTTGAGTTCTATATTTGTAGATCAAACTTTTTGTTAAGTTCTGGCTTTTTCATCAGAAATAGATGAAATTCGCTTACTTCGTTGTATGTCCATCTTCTTCCCTGGAAAAAGATGCTCATTCTCGCTGAGTAAGTTATTTTTGGTTGCATACCAACTTCCTTAGCCTTTCGGAATATCATATTCCAGGCCCTTCGATCTTTTAATGTGGATGCTGCCAGATCCTGGGTGATCCTTATTGTGGCTCCTTGATACTTGAATTGGGTTTTTCTAGCCGCTTGCAATATTTTTTCCTTCATCTGAGGGTTCTGGCATTTGGCCACTATATTCCTTGGTGTTTTGATTTTAGGATCCCTTTCAGTGGGTGATTGATGAATCCTTTCAATGTTTATTTTTTCCTCTGTTCCTATGACTTTTGTGCAGTTCTCTTTGATAATTTCTGGCTGAAAATAGTGTCCAGGCTCTTTTTTTCATCATGTTTTTCTGGAAGTCCAATGATTCTCAGATTGTCTCTCCTGGATCTGTTTTCCAGGTCTGTTGTCTTCCCCAGAAGGTATTTCACATTCTTTTCCATTGTTTGATTTTTTTGGATTTGCTTGACTGATTCTTCTTGTCTCCTCGAGTCATTCAATTCCACTTGTTCAATTCTGATTTTCAGTGAAGTATTTTCTTCACTCACTTTTTAAAATCTTTTTCTAATTGTCCCATTGAGTTCTTTTGTTCTGTGGAATTTTTTTCCATTTCGCCAATTTTGTTTTCCAGTTCACCAATCCTATTTTTCAAGGATTTTACTTCTTTATCCACTCTCTCTTTAACTTTCTCCAGGCTTTTTTGCCAAGCCTCCCTCTCCTTTTCCCAAGCTTCCCTCTCCTTTTGCCAAGCCTCACTCTGCTTTCCCCATTTTTCTTCTAGCTCTCTTGTGAGAGCCTTTTTAATCACTTCCATGAGGTTCATCTGTGCTGAGGAACAGATGATCTCCTCCTTTGGGGATTCACCTGGGGACTGTCTGTTTTTAGTCTCCTCAGGATTTAGAGTCTGCTCTCTATCTATATAGAAGCTGTCACGGGTTAAATCTCTTCAGTTTCTTGCTCATTCTGTCTAATAATCAAAGACAAACTACCAAAGAAAAACAGAAAAAACTGGAATCTTTCTTTGGAGGGGGGGGCCTGGGTATGTTACCGAGCTTCCTCTACAGACTGCGGGGGGCAGCAGTGAGGCACTAGCAGGACTGTGTTGCGTGTGCGCTCTGAGATCCCAGAGCGTGCTGAGTAACTGTGGGGGGGGAAGGGGGGAGCGGCCAGGTCCCGAGAGACTCCAGCTGTTTGGGGTTGTATTCTTCAGCCCCGGTGTTTTTAGCTTCTCTGCTTGGCTGCTGACTTGCTGCTCGAGCAAAGTATCCAAACCTGTAGCAAAGCTCTCCCCGCAGAGACGGCTGCGATCACTCCCCACCCCCTCTCCAGTCTGCTCCCGTGCTCTCACTGACGCTGCCCGCCGCCTGCGCCTGATCTAAAACCGTCCCAGCCCTCCAGTAAAGACAGACCTTTCTTTGCGAATCTCAAGGATGGCTTCTCTTGGTAACTATTTGGGTTTTTTTTTTTCAGTCAAGCATTAATTCAGAGGCTTGTAATGAAATGGATAGTGAGAGAAAGCATGGAGCCTATGCAGCTGTGTGCCTCCTCTCTGCCATCTTAACCGGAACAACAATGAACAATTTTAGCAAAATTATAGGATACAAAATAAATCTATATAAATCATTAGCCTTTCTTTGTTACCAACAAAGTCCAGCAGCAAGAGACGCAAGACATTCTATTTAAAATAAGTGTCGAACAGTACCATGATGATCAATTCTGACGGATGTGGCCCTCTTCAACAAGGAGATGAACTAAATCAGTTCCAATAGAGCAGTAATGAACTACACCAGCTACATCCAGTGAAACAACTCTGAGAGATAACTATGAACCACTACATAGAATTCCCAATCCTTCTATTTTTGTCCACCTGCATTTTTGATTTTCTTCACAGGCTGATTGTACGCTATTTCAAAGTTTGAATCTTTTTGTACAGCAAAATAACTGTTTGGACATGTATACATATATTGTATTTAACTTATTCTTTAACATATTTAACATGTATTGTTCACCCTGCCATCTGGGTTAAGGGGTGGGGGGAAAGAGGGGAAAAGTTGGAATAAGAGGTTTTTCAGTTATCAATGCTGAAATATTACCCATGCATATATCTTGTAAATAAAAAGCTATAAGAAAATAAAATAGAACTTCCGGCCAAGATGGTGGAGAGGAGGCACACAGTTGTGTAAGCTCCACGTTTTCTCTCAGAATCCATTTCATCACAAGCCTCTGAATTAATGCTTGACTGAAAAAAAAATAGTTACCAAGAGAAGACATCCTTGAACTTTGCCAGGAAAGGTCTGTTTTTGCTCGAAGGTGGGGATAATTTTAGATCGGGCACAGGCCGAGGGCAGGCAGTGGCAGCGAGAGCACGGGAGGCAGCTCACAGCCGAGCAGACCAGAGCGGGGTGGGGTGTGATCTCTGCCATCTCTGCAGGGGGAGCTTTGCTACAGGATTAGATACTTTGCCCTGGCAGCAAGTCAGTAGCCCAGCAGAGAAGCTAAAAACACCGGGGGTGAAGAATACAACCCAGAAAAGTTGGAGTCTCTCGGGACCTCGCCGCCGCCCCCCCCCCCCCCTTCCCCTCCCCCCCCCCCCCCCTGCAGTGTCTCAGCACACTCTCGGAATCTCAGAGCACAGGCGCAGCACAGACCTAATAGTGCTTCGCTACTGCCCCACAGTCTGTAGAGGAAGCTCAGTAACACCACCCAGCTCCTCCTCCCCAAAAAGCAGACTCCATTTAGGAGTTTTTTTTTCTTTTCTTTTTTTTTTTTTTTTTTTTTTTTTTTTTCTTTTTGCTAGTTTGTCTTTGAGCAAAAAATTGAAAAGGACCTTAACCCTTGACAGCTTCTATATGGATAGAGAGCAGACTCTAAACCCTGAGGAGACTAAAAACATACTGTCTCCAGGTGAATCCCCAAAGGAAGAGATCATCTGTTCCTCAGCACAGATGAATCTCATAGAAGAAATTAAAAAGGCTCTCACAAGGGAGCTAGAAGAAAAATGGGAAAAGGAAAGGAAGGCTTGGCCAGAGAGTCTGGGGAAGTGATCCCACTCATTCAAAGACAGAGTGGATAAAGAAATAAAATCCTTGAAAAATAGGTTTAGTGAACTGGAAACAGAAAATATCTCCCTAAAAAATAAAATTGGCGAAATGGAAAAAAATTCCATAGAACAAAAGATGTCAATTGGACAATTAGAAAAAGATATTAAAAAAGTGAGTGAAGAAAATACTTCATTGAAAATCAGAATTGAACAAATGGAATTGAATGACTCGAGGAGACAAGAAGAATCAGTCAAGCAAATCCAAAAAAATCAAACAATGGAAAAGAATGTGAAATACCTTCTGGGGAAAACAACAGACCTGGAAAACAGATTCAGGAGAGACAATCTGAGAATTATTGGACTCCCAAAAAGTATGATGAAAAAAAGAGCCTGGACACTATTTTCCAGGAAATTATCAAAGAGAATTGCCCAGAAGTCATAGAAACAGAGGGTAAAATAGACATTGAAAGAATTCATCAATCACCCACTGAAAGGGATCCTAAAATCAAAACACCAAGAAATATAGTGGCCAAATAACAGAACCCTCAGATGAAGGAAAAAATACTGCAAGCGGCTAGAAAAACCCAATTCAAGTATCGTGGAGCCACGATAAGGGTCACACAGGATCTAGCAGCATCCACATTAAAGGATTGAAGGGCCTGGAATATAATATTCTGAAAGGCTAAGGAACTTGGTATGCAACCAAAAATAACTTACCCAGCTAGAATGAGCATCTTTTTCCCGGGAAGAAGATGGACATTCAACGAAGTAAGCGAATTTCACCTATTTTTGATGAAAAAGCCAGAACTTAACAAAAAGTTTGATCTACAGTATAGAACTCACGAGATATCTAAAAAGGTAAAGATTAATCTTGGGAACTATATTTCTGCTATAAAGTTGTATAAAGAATACATGTATACCTTGATCTAGAAACTAGATGTGGAAAGGACATTGTACCAGAAAAAGGGTAAAGGGGGGGGGTACTACATCTCATGAAGAGGCAAAGGAAACCTATTATATCTGAGAGAAAGAATGGAGGGGGTTGAATATAGTGGGTATCTTACTGCCTTCAGAATTAGCTTTAAGAGAAAAATTTTACACATATTCAATTTATGGTGAAGTTTCTCCCACCTCATTGTAAAGTGAGAAGGGAAAAGTGAAAAGGGAAGGAATAAGCTAAATGTAAGGGAATACGGAAACTGGGAGGGAAAGGGGTAAGATAGGGGGA
>NW_026262348.1:0-14020 GCF_016432865.1 Antechinus flavipes | reverse complement strand
CTCTTCAGCTTCTTGCTCATTCTTTCTATTAATCAGAGACAAAACTACCAAAGAAAAACAGAAAAAAAACTGGAGTCTTTCTTTGGGGGGGGGGGGGCTGGGGGGGGTGTGTTACCGAGCTTCCTCTACAGACTGCAGGGGGCAGCAGTGAGGCACTGCAGGACTGTGCTGCGCCTGCGCTCTGAGATCCCAAAGCGTGCTGAGTCACTGAGGGGGGGGGAAGAGGGGGGCGGCCAGGTCCTGAGAGACTCCAGCTGTTTGGGGTTGTATTCTTCAGCCCCGGTGTTTTTAGCTTCTCTGCTGGGCTGTTGACTTGCTGCTGGAGGAAAGTATCCAAACCTGTAGCGAAGCTCTCCCGCAGAGAAGAAACGGCTACGATCACTCCCACCCCTCTCCAGTCTGCTCCCGTGCTCTCACTGCCGCTGCCTCAGCCTGCGCCGATCTAAAACCACCCAGCCTCCAGTAAAGGACAGACCTTTCTTGGTGGATCTCAAGGATGGCTTCTCTTGGTAACTATTTGTGGGTTTTTTTTCAGTCAAGCATTGATTCAGAGGCTTGTAATGAAGTGGATAGTGAGAGAAAGCGCGGAGCTTATGCAACTGTGAGCCTCCTCTCCGCCATCTTAACCGGAAGTCACTGTGTGTTTTAGCAACTGCCCTAAGGCTAGAGACTAAGCAGTATTTAACTTCTCCTCTAAGAACATGGATGCTATACTATCCATATATGTTTAGTACTGATATTACTTCATTGTCCATTGTACCTTTTAACAACATATAGTTTCCTTCCTTATCTCTTTTGATTAAATCTGTTTTGGCTTTTGCTCAGATCAGAATTGCTATCGCTGTTGTTGTTATTTTAAATTTCAGCTGAAGCATTCTATATTCTGTTTTAATATTTAACTTTACCCTGTGTGCAACTCTGCTTCATATGTGTTTCTTGTAAACAACAAATTGTAGGATTCTGATTTTTAATCCATTCTGCTACTTACTCCCTTTTTATGCAAGAGTTCATCCCATTCACATTCACAGTTATGATGACCAATTGTATCTTTTTCTCCATTTTATATTCTCCCCATTTATAGATTTTTTCTTTTTTTCACCCTCATCAGTGTTTTGCTTCTGACAACCACTTTCCTCAATCTATCCTCCTTTCTATCACACTCCTGGCTTTTCTTTCCCCTTTCCCATACTATTTCTGCCCTCCCTTATACCCTCACTTCAATCTACCCTCTCACTTTTCTTTCCTTTTTTCTCTTTCTACCTATAGGGTAAGATAAATTTCTGTTCCCAACTGAGTGTATGTTATTCCCTCTTTGAGCTAAATCTGATGACATTAAGATTCTAACAGTCCTCATTTCCCTCTCTTCTTTTCCTCTAATAGGCAATAGGGATCCAGGGGCCACGTGGGGATCAAGTCAAAAAATAAACAAAAAAACTGAATCCCGGAGGGGAAGAGCCTCGGTTTGGGTCCAAAGAAAACATGGCTGTTGTTCGGTCCTGGTTGGCTTGGAGCCAAGTGGTTGTTTCTGTTTGGGCCAGAGATTCCCGCCACCCCGGTGGGTTTTTTAACCAGGTTAAGCCGGCTCTTCTCCGCCTCTTTGCT
The DNA here is from genome assembly GCF_016432865.1 of Antechinus flavipes. Lineage (NCBI taxonomy): Eukaryota > Metazoa > Chordata > Mammalia > Dasyuromorphia > Dasyuridae > Antechinus > Antechinus flavipes. The sequence continues at coordinate 12,418 of NW_026262348.1, read as the reverse complement.
TGCGGAGCCGAGATTCCTGAATGGGCGTTGGCTCAGGCAAAGTGAGGCTGAGAAAGGTCTTAGCTCAAAAGGGCAAAGTCTCCCCCACCCGCATCTTGCCCCTGGGACCCAGACGGCCCCCGAGGAGAGACTGAGGCCGTGACCTTGTCTGAAGCTGTGACCTTGCCTGAGACCGTGACCTTGCCTGAGACTGTGACCTTGCCTGAGGCCGTGACCTTACCTGAAGCCGTGACCTTACCTGAGGGTGTGACCTTGCCTGAAGCCGTGACCTTATCTGAGGTCGTGACCTTGCCTGAGGCCGTGACCTTACCTGAAGCCCTGACCTTACCTGAGGGTGTGACCTTGCCTGAAGCCATGACCTTGCCTGAGACCGTGACCTTGCCTGAGGCCACGGTCCTCTACAAGAAGGGGAGAATAAGGGCTCAGGGAGAATAAGGGCTCGGGGAGAAGAGATCAGATTGACCTCAAGGGTCTCTGCGGTTCTAGGCCAGGCTGGGCAGGCCCCCCACAGCCCACCTCTGACTTCTGAATAGTTTTCCGGCTCCTGGGCCCATTGGCCAGAGGGTGGGGGCCGGGCTAGGTCTGTGGCCCAATCAGAGGCTGCCGTCCCGCCTCCTCTCCCCGCTTTCTGTTCCCGTCTCCTCTTCCCCTCCGGGGCTCACAGTGACCTCTGGCAGGGGCAGGGTCTGACCCCAGGGCTTCTGCCCCCAGGCCCCCTCTCCATTCAGTTCATTTCCATCAGCTGGAGCTGGGGAGGAGTGGAATAGGAAGAGTCCTGCCCAGAGGGGGCTTCCACTCTCCTGGGAGGGAAAGAGCGGGGCCAGGTCAGTGGGAGGCAGCCCCCGTTCCCTGAGAGCGCCAGGACCCGAGCCCACGAGTCGCCCTCATGAGGTCAGGAAACCAAAGGATGAGCTCAGGGGTCCCGGCGGTCGGGGAGTTAAATGCCGAGGTCTAGTGGCAGGTTCGGGGTTCAGGGAAGCAGATGGAGAGGTGGGGCTCCCCTGCACCCCCTTGGGATTAAGCACATGGGGAGGGAGTCTGGGGAACCCCTTCTGGCGGCGCATCATCAGTTACGAGCCCCAAAAGCTGGACCGGTAACAAGAAGTTTATTCTGGGCCTTGGGGAGTCAGCCTTTGCTCCGCAGGAATAGAAAGGGGGAATTCCTCAGTGACAAAGTCCCGGCAGGGAAGGGAAGTTTCAGGGAGAGAGATCCCGGCAGAGCCATAAAGTCTCCTTAGGGAAAGAGGGGAGGAGAAAGAGAGGGCAGCGCTGGAGGAGAACATCCCCCCAGCCAGGGGCTCGCTGTGCCGGGAAGACAGATTCCTCGGCATCTTAGGTCCTCTGCCAGGAGAGGGTTTAAAATTGGCTCTTTTATAAGCCTTTGGCTCCAAGCCGAGCCCTGCTGGGAGGGAGCGAGGGGGGAAGGTTGTCAGCTTGAGCTGGAATTGAATAGAAAATCTTCAATTGAATGGGGGTTTCTCCCATGCACTGAGATTGGTGATTGCTGGGAGAGGAGGTGCTGGTGATGTCACTGCCCCTCCCACTACTCCTCCTAAACCCTGGAAAGTGAAGTTGGTGGGAGGGGCGGGGCATCAAGGGTCTGCTCTGGTGTAGGTGGAGTTGAAGCTGGGCTGTGAAAGTGAGAATCACCGCCCTTCAAGTTCTCATGCCCTGTGGTGATATTGCATTAATCTGTCCTTTATCTTCCTCTTTTTGCTCACACTTCCTCATCTGGCTGTTCTTAACTTTTCTTTTTTCTGTAACTTGTGGGATTCTTTAAGTCCAATTGTATTATGTTGTATATATAGAATGTTTCCTTAGAAATTGAATCAGGACCTTTATCATTGTAGGATTCACATAGTTGATCTTCTACTAGTCTCCAATTATCCACCTCTATTCCTTCTTACTAGAAGAACCAAGGGGACATGCATTCTAATGTATCCAAGAGTCCACCGATCTGCTGCCAAGTTACAAGTAAACTTTGTCTCTTGATCCACCTAAGTCTCCTTTCTACAGAGCTCCCTTGGGGTGGGGGAGAATCTTTTCCTACTATCTGCCCCATTTCAGTTAGAAAAGGTAACCAGTTTAGCCCTTAACAAAGTAAGTTCCTTATTTGTCTATTAAAATACTCACCCTATTTCCTGATCACCGGGACTCCTTCGGTGAAATTAGGATCCTTGGTTCACACATTGGGCATCAAAATGTAAAGTCCAGACTAGCTCCCGGGAAGCCTCAAGAGCAGCTGGAGTCATGATAAGCAAAAGTACTTGGTCTTCAGGGGGAGAAGTGAAGGAGATGGACAAAACGGCCAGGAGTTTTGCCAAGGATCTAGAGTTCAGAATCTCCACACTTTTCTCCTCTCTGTCCTGGGACCAAGTGAGTCTGGATGTCTCACTCCACCCTCTATCCCTCCTATGATTATCTATATACACCAAAAGATAGAGCCAGCATGGAATAGGGAAAAGGGCCATTTTCCCAAGAATATGCTAATAGAGTTATTGTCCAATAGGGAATTAGCTTTAAGTGCTTGGTTGTCTGAGTCAAGCACACCTTTCAAGGGTTTCAGCCCTTTACAGAAAACCACAGAACACTGGCTATGGGGAACTTTCACTTTGTGTCTTCTGTTCAATCTCAGTTAATATTCCAACACTTTATTACTTTGCAGAAATCATGATCAAATACTATTTGTTCCTAACATAGTTTTCTGCACAGTCACACTTCCATACGCCCAAGTGAGAGCTTCCCAACTTGACTTGTGAAGTTAACAAATGATGAGATTTTATGTGACTGCACTGAAGTAAGAGATTACTTGTTTTATTTTTTTTTTATTTTTTTATTTTTTTCAGTTTCCATATTTTTATTTATTTATTTTTTAATTTTTTATTTAATAATTACATTACATTGACACTCGTTTCTGTTCCGATTTTTTCCCCCTCCCTCCCTCCACCCCTCCCCTAGATGGCAAGCAGTCCTTTATATGTTGGATATGTTGCAGTATATCCTAGATACAATATATGTTTGCAGAACCGAACAGTTCTCTTGTTGCGTAGGGAGAATTGGATTCAGAAGGTATAAATAATCCGGGAAGAAAAACAAAAATGCAGATAGTTTACATTCGTTTCCCAGTGTTCTTTCTTTGGGTGTAGCTGCTTTTGTCCGTCATTTATCAATTGAAACTCAGGTCTCTTTGTCAAAGAAATCCACTTCCATCAAAATATGTCCTCATACAATATCGTTGTCGAAGTGTATAATGATCTCCTGGTTCTGCTCATTTCACCTTAGCATCAGTTCATGTAAGTCTCGCCAGTCCTCTCTGTATTCATCCTGCTGGTCATTTCTTACAGAACAATAATATTCCATAACATTCATATACCACAATTTACCCAGCCATTCTCCAATTGATGGGCATCCATTCATTTTCCAGTTTCTAGCCACTACAAACAGGGCTGCTACAAACATTTTGGCACATACAGGTCCCTTTCCCTTCTTTAGTATTTCTTTGGGATATAAGCCCAATAGAAACACTGCTGGATCAAAGGGTATGCACAATTTGATAATTTTTTGGGCATAATTCCAGATTGCTCTCCAGAATGGTTGGATTCGTTCACAACTCCACCAACAATGCATTAGTGTCCCAGTTTTCCCGCATCCCCTCCAACATTCATCATTATTTTTTCCTGTCATCTTAGCCAATCTGACAGGTGTGTAGTGGTATCTCAGAGTTGTCTTAATTTGCATTTCTCTGATCAATAATGATTTGGAACACTCTTTCATATGAGTGGTAATAGTTTCAATCTCATCCTCTGAAAATTGTCTGTTCATATCCTTTGACCATTTATCAATTGGAGAATGGCTTGATTTCTTATAAATTTGAGTCAGTTCTCTATATATTTTGGAAATGAGGCCTTTATCAGAACCTTTAACTGTGAAAATGTTTTCCCAGTTTGTTGCTTCCCTTCTAATCTTGTTTGCATTAGTTTTATTTGTACAAAGGCTTTTTAATTTGATGTAATCGAAATTTTCTATTCTGTGATCAGTAATGGTCTCTAGTTCATCTTTGGTCACAAATTTCTTTCTCCTCCACAAGTCTGAGAGATAAACTATTCTATGTTCCTCTAATTTATTTATAGTCTCGTTCTTTATGCCTAGGTCATAGACCCATTTTGATCTTATCTTGGTATATGGTGTTAAGTGTGGGTCCATGCCTAATTTCTGCCATACTAATTTCCAATTATCCCAGCAGTTTTTATCAAATAATGAATTCTTTTCCAGAAGTTAGGGGCTTTGGGTTTGTCAAACACTAGATTGCTATAATTGACTATTCTGTCTTGTGAGCCTAGCCTTTTCCACTGATCCACTAATCTATTTCTTAGCCAATACCAAATGGTTTTGGTGACTGCTGCTTTATAATATAATTTTAGATCAGGTACAGCTAGGCCACCTTCATTTGATTTTTTTTTCATTAATTCCCTTGAGATTCTCGACTTTTTATTGTTCCATATGAATTTTGTTGTTATTTTTTCTAGATCAATAAAATATTTTCTTGGAAGTCTGATTGGTATAGCACTAAATAAATAGATTAGTTTAGGGAGTATTGTCATCTTTATTATGTTCGCTCGGCCGATCCAAGAGCACTTAATATTTTTCCAATTATTTAAGTCTGACTTTATTTGTGTGGAGACTTTTTTATAATTTTGCTCATATAATTCCTGACTTTCCTTTGGTAGATAGATTCCCAAATATTTTATGGTATCAACAGTTATTCTGAATGGAATTTCTCTTTGTATCTCTTGCTGTTGGGTTTTGTTGGTGATGTATAAAAATGCTGAGGATTTATGGGGATTTATTTTGTAGCCAGCTACTTTGCTAAAATTATGAATTATTTCCAATAGCTTTTTGGTAGAATCTCTGGGGTTCTCTAGGTATACCATCATATCATCTGCAAAGAGTGATAGTTTGGTTTCCTCATTGCCTACTCTAATTCCTTTTATATCTTTCTCGACTCTTATTGCCGAGGCTAGTGTTTCTAATACGATATTAAATAATAATGGTGATAGTGGGCAACCTTGCTTCACTCCAGATCTTACTGGGAAAGGTTCCAGTTTTTCCCCATTGCATATGATGCTTACTGATGGTTTTAAATATATGCTCCTGACTATTTTAAGGAAAAGTCCATTTATTCCTATGCTCTCAAGTGTTTTTATTAGGAATGGATGTTGGATTTTATCAAATGCTTTTTCTGCATCTATTGAGATGATCATGTGGTTTTTGTTTGTTTGGTTATTGATATAGTCAATTATGCTAATAGTTTTCCTAATATTGAACCAGCCCTGCATTCCTGGTATAAATCCTACTTGGTCATAGTGTATTATCCTGGTGACAATTTTCTGTAATCTTTTTGCTAATATTTTATTTAAGATTTTAGCATCAATATTCATTAGGGAGATTGGTCTATAATTTTCTTTCTCTGTTTTCAGCCTACCTGGTTTAGGTATCAGTACCATATCTGTGTCATAAAAGGAGTTTGGTAGGACTCCTTCAATCCCTATTTTTTCAAATAGTTTATATAACATTGGAGTTAATTGTTCTTTAAATGTTTGGTAGAATTCACATGTAAATCCATCTGGTCCTGGGGATTTTTTCTTAGGGAGTTGATTGATAGTTTGTTCTATTTCTTTTTCTGAGATGGGACTGTTTAGGATATTTACTTCTTCCTCTGTTAGTTTGGGCAAGCTGTATTTTTGGAGGTATTTTTCTATTTCATTTAAGTTGTCGAATTTATTGGCATAAAGTTGGGCAAAGTAACTCCTAATTATTGCTCTAATTTCCTCTTCGTTAGTGGTGAGTTCTCCCTTTTCATTTTTAAGACTAACAATTTGATTTTCCTCTTTCCTTTTTTTAATCAGATTTACTAAGGGTTTGTCTATTTTGTTGGTTTTTTCATAGAACCAACTCTTAGTTTTATTAATCAATTCAATAGTTTTTTTACTTTCAATTTTATTGATCTCACCTTTTACTTTTAGAATTTCAAGTTTAGTGTTTGACTGGGGGTTTTTAATTTGTTCCTTTTCTAGCATTTTTAATTGCAAACCCAATTCATTGACCTTCTCTTTCTCTATTTTATACAAATAGGCCTCTAGAGATATGAAATTTCCCCTTATTACCGCTTTGGCTGCATCCCATACATTTTGGTATGATGTCTCATTATTATCGTTTTCTTGGGTGAAGTTATTAATTATGTCTATGATTTGCTGTTTCACCCAATCATTCTTTAGTATGAGATTATTTAGTTTCCAATTATTTTTTGGTCTACTTCCCCCTGCTTTTTTGTTGAATGTAATTTTCATTGCATCGTGGTCTGAAAAGGATGCATTTACTATTTCTGCCTTACTACATTTGAGTTTGAGGTTTTTATGTCCTAATATATGGTCAATTTTTGTATAGGTTCCATGAACTGCTGAAAAGAAAGTGTATTCCTTTCTGTCTCCATTACATTTTCTCCAGAGATCTATCATATCTAACTTTTCTAGTATTCTATTTACCTCTTTGACTTCTTTCTTATTTATTTTGTGGTTTGATTTATCTAATTCTGAGAGTGCAAGGTTAAGATCTCCCACTATTATAGTTTTACTGTCTATTTCTTCTTGCAGCTCTCTTAGTTTCTCTTTTAAGAATTTAGATGCTACCCCACTTGGTGCATATATGTTTAATATAGATAGTGCTTCATTATCCATGCTACCCTTTAGCAAGATATAGTGTCCTTCCTTATCTCTTTTAATTAGGTCAATTTTTGCTTTAGCTTGATCTGAGATCAGGATGGCTACCCCTGCTTTTTTGACTTCACCTGAAGCATAGTAGATTTTGCTCCAACCTTTTACCTTTAACCTGCATGTATCTCCCCGCTTCAGGTGTGTTTCCTGTAAACAACATATTGTAGGATTCTGGCTTTTAATCCATTCTGCTAACCGCTTCCTCTTTATGGGGGAGTTTACCCCGTTCACGTTATGGTTAGAATGACCAATTCTGTATTACTTGCCATCTTGTTAACCCCGGTTTATGCTTTCCTCCCTTCTTTCCCCTTTCCCCCCCTTCCAAGTATTAAGCTTGTGAGCACCCCTTGCTTCTCACAGCCCTCCCTTTTTAGTATCCCTCCCCCTGCCTTAGAGTTCCTCCCCCTATCTTACCCCTTTCCCTCCCAGTTCCCGTATTCCCTTCCGCTTAGCTTATTCCTTCCCTTTCCACTTTTCCCTTCTCACTTTTCAATGAGATGGGAGAAGTTTCACCATAGATTGAATATGTCTTAAGATTTTTCACTTAAAGCCAATTCTGAAGGCAGTAAGATACCCACTATATTCATCCCCCTCCATTCTTTCTCTCAGATATAATAGGTTTCCTATGCCTCTTCATGAGATGTACTACCCCCACTTTACCCTTTTTCTGGTACAATGTCCTTTCCACATCAATTTCTAGAACAAGGTATACATGTATTCTTTATACATCTATATAGTCAAAATATAGTTCCCAAGATTAATCTTTACCTTTTTAGATTTCTCTTGAGTTCTATATTTGTAGATCAAGAGATTACTTGTTTTAAACTCTATCCAATTGCATATCTGACAGCCTTCTAGCATTCTGAATAACAAGCGATAATTTTACATTATTTGATTTATAATGAACAACATACAATTCTCATTTGAGTTGGCTTCTTTTTGGGGGGAGGGGCTAATAGCTAATCACCAGAATACCCTTCAAAAAGTTTTAATCATTTTGCAGGAGCCCCACCCCCAGGGCCACATGGTTTAGCTGAATAGCCGAGAGATATAACAGAGTTTGTCTCCAAAACTTCAGAGCAGCATTTAGCAGAAGGACCAGATAAAATGAAATGTAACTTGTCTGTCCTGTTCTAGGTTAGGAGATACTTAATTCTGGTAAAGGTTATGCTTTGCTTGAAGTGCTCGTGTGCAAATAGCCCCAAAATATTAATTTCTCTTTTCCAGGAGGAGTTTGGGCTTATTTTAATGGTCAGGCAATGGATGGTGGACAGGGGAAGATATCTAGGTGTAAATAGGTAACGGGCATATTAGAAAGTTGTGACTCCTGGAATACCCAGCAAATCGGGAAGGGTTTTGTTGGCCCGGAAAAGGGCTAGAAGGCTCCAGCCTCCTCTCTCTGGTGTGTGCTTATTCTGAATTGGGACACATCCACTCCTGCAGATGTGTAAGAAAACCGACTTTTAACTTCACCCCTTTCTGAGCTCAAGAGGTATATTTCTCACAGGAGACTAATCATAGTCCTGTTGCTCAGGCCACAAATTGAATAAGGGTTCAGGATATAACAATGTTTCAGAAATCCCTAGCAGGGGTCCCTCTGACAGCTCAGGGCATCCAAACCGGGGGATAGTCAGTGCCAGAATTGTGGTCAGTTAAAGGCTAAGGAAAGACTTTCCAAAGCATTTGGTTACAAGTGTATCTGTTTCGGGACGACTTTTTGCCTCCTGTTACTGTGTTTTTATTTTCTGCATTTAGGTTCACAGTGACAGACTCAGAATAGGTGAGGAAGTCAAGAGATTCAGCCTTTTGTCAAAGACCTGTTGGAGGAGCTAATTGAGGGCAGGACTGGAGCAAAATCCGAGGAACATCTCTGTTCTTAAATGAATTAAAGGGATGTATTCGCAGGGCAAATACTGATCACCAAGGATGAAATTACTTTGAAACATCCAAGGACAAGTGTCCTGCTATTCCCAGGTTGACCACATGATGTCTCCAGAGACGGGCTCTCAATCCCCTTCTTTCCCTCCCCCCCCTTTCCACACTTCCCCCTGCCCCTCCCCCCCCTCACCCCTTCCCCTCTCTCCCCCCTTCTCCCTCCCCCCCAACTACAGTCCAGGCTGGTTTAGATATCCGGGCACGGGAAGAAAACAGCTTGATGAAATAACAAATTAACAGACCTGGCGGTTTTCAACACTAGTAGTGGAGCTCCGAAGAGAATCGTGGAGAACACATTAAAAATCCCCCTTTCAGGCGAGAAATGAGCTAATTTGCTCTATGTTTTAGTAATCTCCTTCTTCCACTGGAAAAGACTAGGTTTCCCAATTCCTTCTGGGCTCTGAAGTGTTTGTGATGAACAATCTGTGGTCATTCCCCACCCTCGAATCAGGAGTCTTCCTGTGGATAAGTTTCCCTTCCCTGTCTCAAGGTCCTGTCCCTAGGGGATTTTCTGAGGCTTTATTTTTTCCCCTTTATTTTAAGAGGGGAGGGGAGATGTGGGGATATGTATATGTGTAGGGAGAGATTCAGTGAAAGAGAGGATTTTAAAGCATTCCTGATGAAAAGAGTAGAACTGAATGGAAACTTTGATATTCAAATCTAGCACTCAGGAGAAGCCTAAGTGTTTGCCCAAGATACAGATGCCAGTAGAGACCAATATAATTGAAGTGGAGAATTTATTGGCAGCTGATGGGGATAATAACCAAATCAGACAGCCCCTAATGGTAGGAGGTGGGGTTTATAAAGGCTAAAACCACTAAGGGGAGAGGAGAATATAGCACAAGAGGAATAACAGAAGCAAGAAGTAGAGCGAAGGTTCCAATGCGAGGTGGAGACAAAGGACTCGCACAGTGAGCACACGTTTTGGCTAAGGGAGGTGAGACCTGCTGAAATGTCACAGGGTCCTCAAGGCTAATGAGCTGATGGGTTACAAGATACCGATTATTTTAGGAGACAGATTTTCATAACCTTGAGATAAAGGAGCCCCAGTTTGCAGGTGTAAGTGTCAGGGGACCCCAGAAGTTTCAAGTGCTCCTTCTCCCAGAAGCACAGGGGGTCCCAGATTTCAGGGCAGTACAGAAGAGATCAGAATCATAAGGGACTTCATAAGATTTTATCTGTTTAAATTCCTACCTGGGAGGATAATACTTGTAACTCATTAGAACTTTTTCATTATTATGGCAGTTTGAAGGAGTATATAGAGACAGGAGGCACCGATGTGAGTTGAATATGAAGGGATAATATCTAAAACAATAATGAAATTAAGAGACAAGAGAAGAATGCTGTGGGAGAAAGAGAAAGGGAGAACTTGAAGAGTGTAAATAATCTGCCATAAAAAGAGGCAAAAAAGCTTTATAGTGGAGAGGAAGAAAGGGATTAGAGGGGAGTGAGTGAACCTTATTCTCATTGGTAAATAACACACACACTCAATATGAGTGTAGAAATCCATCTTCCCCTGCAGAAAAATAGGAAGGGAATGGAAGGAGGGAGGGTGATAGAAAAAGAGGGCATATTGGGGGAAGATTGGTCAGGGACAAAACACTTTTGAGGATGGGCAGGGGAAAGGAGGGAGAGAGTAGCATAATTGGGGGAAAATACAGTTAGCAACAATAATTGTAAAAAAGATTTTAAAGCAGATTTCTCTGATAAGGTCTTATTTCTCAAACACAGAGGGAACGGAGTCAAATTTACAAACAATAAGTCCCAATTGGTAAATGATCAAAATATTTGATTCATGCCCAAAGGACTATAAATTCATGCATATTCTTTGACCTAACAATATCCTAGGTATGAATACGATAAGTTTTTCTTTTTAAAGGAAAAGTCCATATATATATTATATATATATTATATATATATATATATTTGTAGCAGTTCTCTGGCAAAAAAAAAAAAAGGAAAGGAAATTGAGGATATGCTCATCATTTGGGCAATCGTTGAATAAATTGTGGTATGTGATTGTCAAGGAATATTTTTGTTCTATGGGAAATGATGAGCAGGATGCTCTCAGAAAAAAAAGAAAAGCAAACATGGAAAATTCTTCATGAACTGAAGCAAAGTGAAATGTCTTGTATACAAAGAAATAACAATGTTCTGAAATAACCAGCTGTAAATAAATTTGCTGTTCTCAGCAGTACAATGATCTACAACTACTGTGAAGGATTTATTATGAAAAATCCTATAAGCAGAGAGGAACCTGACTGTGTCTGAATACAGATTGAAGCTTATTTTCTCTTTCTTTCTCTCTCTTTTTAAACTTTCTTTTCTTTTTCTTTTTCTTTTTTTTTTTTACTAGGATTGGAGATCGGTGTTTCTTTCACAACATGACTTTTATGGAAATGGTTTTGCATATCTTCACAAGTGGTTCCTTAATGGAAGCTGGGAGGTGGGGATAAGAGATAGAATCTGGAACTCAAAAGTTTTAAAAACAAATGTTAAACATTGTATTAAATGTAACTGAAAAATCTTAAATAAATAAAATTTAAAAAATAATAAAAATATTCTATTTAGATATTCTATTTTCTCTTCTAGTTATATCTTTGTAAATATTTTTTCATTTTACTTAAATTTAAATTTATTGAAACATAATTGGGCAAAATAAGTCTATAATTACTTTAATTTCATTTTCATTAACATTCTTTCTTTTCAGTTTTGATACTAGTGATTTGATTCTCTTCTCCCTTTTTAAATCAAATTAACCAGTGGGTTTATGTATATATTTAAAAAAAAAAACTTGTAATTTTATCACTTAATTCAATTTTTTTTTACACTCAGTTTTATACATCCTTTAATTTTTAGGAATATTCAAGTTAGTGTTTAATTGAAGATTTCTATTTTGTTCTTTTTCTAGTTTTTCCTAATTGCATAGATAATTATTGCTTTTCTTTTTCTTTTATTGATGTAAGAATTCAGAGACATAAATTTTCCTCTGAATGCTGTTTATATTGCATCCCACGGATATGTTGTTACATTATTTTCATTCTCTGTAATGAAATTATTATTTGCATGATTTGTCTTTAACCTATTCATTCTTTTAACATGTGATTACTTAATCTTCAATTAGTTTCTAATCTCTGTTTACTTGGTCCATTATTAAATATGTTTTTTTATTGCATTGAGATCTGAAAAGGATACTTTTAATATTTCTGCTTTTCAGTTTTTGACTATAAAATTTTCACTTGATCAATTTTTGTAAAGATTTTATAAACAGCTGAGAAAAAAGGATGTATTTCTTTTTATTCTCACTCATTTCTTTCTAGATATTTATCATATCTAGATTATCTAAAATTCTATTCACTTCCTTGACTTATTTATTTATTTACATTTGTTAGATTTCTTTAATTCTGAGAATGTCTCCCATATTATAGTACTATTATCTTCTTCTCTTCACATAACATTTGTAATTCACTTAATATTTCTTTTAACAATTTAGATGCTGTTGTATTTGATGTATATAGGTTTAGTATTGTTATAGCTTCATAATATATGGTAGTTTCTTTTTTTTATTATTTAATAATTACTTTATATTAACAAAATCCATGCCAGGGTAATTTTTTTACAACATTATTCCTTGCACTCATTTCTGTTACGATTTTTCTCTCCCTCCCTCCACCCCCTCCCTTAGATGGCAAGCAGTCTTATATTGTTAGATA
>NW_026262347.1:0-9997 GCF_016432865.1 Antechinus flavipes | reverse complement strand
TGGCAGTCCAATTATTTTTATACTTTCACTTCTTGATCTATTTTCCAGATCTGTTGCTTTTCTCATTAAATGTTCCACATTCTGTTCTATTTTCTCATTCTTTATAATGTTTTATTATTTCTTGGTCTGTTACAGCTTCATTGGCTTCCCTTTGCCCGATTCTAATTTTTAAAAATTATTTTAATCTTCAAGACACTGTACCTTCTTTTCTAATTGATTAAACCATCCAAGAAAAAAAAATAAGTTAGTTTTTCCTCAATGTCTGTCATTTGATTTGTTGTAAAGGGCTGAAACTCTTAAAAGGTGTTGCTTGAATCAGACAACTGAGCACTTAAGGCCAATTACCTATTTATTTATATATTATCAATAGGATAAACTTAGATCAATTTGCACCATGCAAAACCTTATTTGTTCACTATTGTCAGCTGTGTCAGATACTTTGGGGTTTTCTTGCAAAGGGACTGAAGTCATTTGCCATTTCCTTTTTAGTAAAGACATGAAGCAAAGAGGATTTATAATGACTTGACCAGGGCCATACAACTAGTGCTGTATGAATTCCTAATTCTAAACCCAGGGTTTTATCAAATCTAAGGGATTATGTACTGGGCATTCAACTGAAATCCTATTTTTTCTCCCATATTGTTAGTATGTTTAAAATAGTATTTTATATGTACTATGTAATATTATCATGAATATCTTAATGATAACATAGATTTAGAATTGTATCATTATTTCCAAGTTAGCCATTTCTGTATGAAAAAATATACCCCAGACTGCAGCACTATGTTTGCTGGAGTTATCTCATCTAAAGCAAAAATGCAGAAGAGTAAACTTGAAAAGTATAAGTATGAATTTGTTCTTTTGAAGAAAATGTTATAAAAACATTTTATTTTTGGTAGAATGCTAATTTCTACCTGGAAATTCTTCACAATTTACAAGCAGAAATCATTCAGGACTACTTTTGTTACTGCGCTTACTATTTTGTTGATCTTTTCATTTGATCAGTGTTCTTCTGAAAATCTGGAAGGATCGGCAAGACTTATACTTATGACCACAAATCAAAATATAAAAGAAAGTATTTTGATGGGACAATGTGAAGGTAAGATTATGTTATATAGATAGGTAGGTTTCTTTAAAAAGAAAAAAGAAAAGAAAAATGATACTTAGTTGCAGGAGAAATGGGGGCCTGATAGTGGGTGCTGGAATAGAATTTATCATCAAATATACAAAAGGTAAGAAATTACATGAAGTTCTAGTCCTACTCACAGAATCTATTAAGTAATTTCCCTGAAGGCTTGCCTGAAAAGGAAAAAAAATAAGGAAGAAGTATTATTGACAGGAGAAAACAAGTGGTCATTAGATAAAAAGAAAGAACAGAAATAGTTATGTATTATATGGAGTGACTGATTGGCTCCAGGAGTTGTCACTGTCAATATGCATCCATGGTATTTGAGTGGCATTAAATTTGGCAAACCGAATGAGCTACTTTTCAGTTTAATTAGTTGGTTGAACAGACTTTTCTATGAAAGTGCTTATATCACATAATTCTTTTTGGTGATAGAGACTAGCCCTGTAATTTCGTTGAAACAGGGTCTGAAAGAATTATCTAGAGCATTGAAAGTTTAAGTGCCTTGTTCATAGGCATAGTTCCCTAAAGGGAAACAGACCAAATATAAAATAGTAACAAAAATAATTATATATAAATTGTTCATAGTCACACAACCAATGTGGTTCAGAAGTGGAACTCGGGCTTAGACCTTTTCCTTCCAGGACAGTATCTCAAACTTAACTGATCTCTCTCATCCCCAGAATCTGAATCTTTTGGTTTATTTATTTTGTGTTTATCAAATAAAATTCAAAATGAAAAAAAATTTGCATAAACTTCATTTTAAAAATCCTTAAGTATCTGCTTACTAAAGGCTAGATTATTCTGTTTTCTGTTTCGATCCTTGTAAGATGAGATTCTTTAGGCTGAAGAAAGTAAATGGTGATAAAAGATGAAATGAGAAATGATTTTCAGGAAATGAGAAACAGAGATGGGAGAAAATAGGTGCATTGGAAACAGGAAGAAAAAGCAACCAAAGACCCTTTTCCTTTCATTAAGGATATGAGACCCTCAGGATATTCTGGGAGTTCTTTTTTGGCCCACTTTGCTACATGTTAGAGTTCAGTGACATAGTTTAAGGATGTTGAAATGAGGTGACCATACAGAAATTAGGCATTGACCCACACTTAACACCGTACACCAAGATAAGGTCAAAATGGGTTCATGACCTAGGCATAAAGAATGAGATTATAAATAAATTGGAAGAGCATAGGATAGTTTACCTCGCAGACCTGTGGAAGAGGGAGGAATTTATGACCAAAGAAGAACTAGAGATCACTATTGACCATAACATAGAAAATTTTGATTATATCAAATTGAAAAGTTTTTGTACAAACAAAACAAATGCAGACAAGATTAGAAGGGAAACAATAAACTGGAAAAACATTTTTATAATCAAAGGTTCTGATAAAGGCCTCATTTCCAAAATATATAGAGAATTGACTCTATAATCTATAAGAAATCAAACCATTCTCCAATTGATAAATGGTCAAAGGATATGAACAGACAATTCTCAGATGAAGAAATTGAAACTATTTATAGACATATGAAAATATGCTCCAAATCATTATTAATCAGAGAAATGCAAATTAAGACAACTCTGAGATACCACTATACACCTGTCAGATTGGCTAGAATGACAGGGAAAGATAATGGGGAATGTTGGAGGGGATGTGGGAAAACAGGGACACTGATACCTTGTTGGTGGAATTGTGAACACATCCAGCCATTCTGGAGAGCAATTTGGAATTATGCTCAAAAAGTTATCAAACTGTGCATCCCCTTTGATCCAGCAGTGTTTCTACTGGGCTTATACATAACCCAAAGAGATACTAAAGAAAGGAAAGGGACCTGTATGTGCCAAAATGTTTGTGGCAGCCCTGTTTGTAGTGGCTAGAAGTGGAAAATCAAAGGATGTCCATCAATTGGAGAATGGTTGAATAAATTGTGGTATATGAATGTTATGGAATATTATTGTTCTGTAAGGAATGACCAGCAGGATGAATACAGAGAGGACTGGCGAGACTTACATAAACTGATGCTAAGTGAAATGAGCAGAACCAGGAAATCATTATATACCTGAACAATGATACTGTTTGAGGATGTATTCTGATGGAAGTGGATCTCTTCGATAAAGAGAACTTTAATTGATCAAAGATGGACAGAAGCAGCTACACCCAGAGAAAGAACACTGGAAATGAATATAAACTGCTTGCATTTTTGTTTTTCTTCCCGGGTTATTTATACCTTCTGAATTCAATTCTCCCTGTGCAACAAGAAAACTGTTCGGTTCTGCATACATATATTGTATCTAGGATATCTTGTAACCCATTCAACATGTAAAGGACTGCTTGCCATCTGGGGGAAGGGGTGGAGGGAGGGAGGGGAAAAATCGGAACAGAAGTGAATGCAAGGGATAATCTGTAAAAAATTACCCTGGCATGCGTTCTATCAATAAAAAGTTATTTTACAAAAAAAAAAAAAAAAAAAAAAAAAAAAAAGAAATGAAGTGACCATAGAATAAAATACAAACAGAAAAAAAAATGTTTTCTCCAATAACTGGAGACAGGCAATGGGGATGTGTGATTGGGGTGGGGCACAGAAGCAGAAATCATTTGCCATCGAACATTTAGCAGATGAAGAAATGCTGATTTCTAAGGCCCTTGACAATAGGACTCTAACTAACTTTAGGGCCTTATAAGATACTGCTTTTTCAGCCAAACTATTTTGGTCATTTTCCTGCATTTTGTCCTGTCTATATTCATTCAGGCTATCTGTTGAAATCCTCTTTTTTTGGGAAATTCTTCCATGAACTGATTCTAAATGAAATGAGCAGAATTAGGAGATTATATACAGCAACAAGAAGACTATATGACAATCAATTCTTATGGACATGGCTCTCTTCAACAATGAGATGATTCAAACTAGTTCCCCTTGTTCCGTGATGAAGAGAGCCATCTACATCCAGAGAGAGAACCATGAAAACTGAGCGTGGACCACAAAAATAACATTCTCACTCTCACTGTTAATTTGATTATGTTTGGTTTTCTTTCTCATTTTTTTCTTTTTCTTTTTTTTGTATTTTACCTAGTGTTCCTGAAAATAATTTCCCAATATATCATTTGTTGGCTTATTTTAAAAGTATACTTATTGTAAACATTTATCAATTATTGTAACAGAGCACCTTCTATTATGTATATGACACTAATAAATCCCAAAGCTTACTCAATTTAAACACAATAGCCATTGTTTGTTTGTTTGTTTTCCTGAAATTTTCCTAAAGGGAAACATAGGCCAAATGTAAAATAGTAACAAAAATAATTATATATAAATATTCACTTACTTTATTTATATATAATTATTTATTTATATATAATTATTACAGGTCCCATGAGTTCGAAACTGATGGTGACTTTACCTACCCACTTTGTCTGAGTTATGTAAAGTCTATTTTGTTAATTTCTGAAGTGAAAAAGAAACCCTTTATTAGTATACTTTTCCCCACAGAATACACACATTAGACAATTATTGCTCACAAACCCATATTTTCCAATTTTCCATAGCCATTGGAGTAATTTGTTTCCTAATGAGAAAAGACTGCTAGCATGAGTGAAGAAAAAAAGAAGAAAAGAACTTTAGGTTAGAAACATATCAGACAATTTGATAACCCTCTAGGGTTATAGGGAGGATAATGTCTTCTTCAGCATACCTGAGTGAGTAAAAATATAAAGAAATTAGCTAAAATGCTTATATTACTGACACAATAAAAATGTGTTTTGTGCTATTATTAAAGTATTTTAAAATAGTATTAATTAAAAAACTTTTTACTTTTAATTTTTAAAGCTTTTTACTTACAAAACATATGCATGGATAATTTTTCAACATTAATTCTTATAAAACCTTTTGTTCCAAATTTTCTTCTCCTTCTTCCCATCTACTCTCCTATCTGGCAGGTAGTCCAACACATGCTAAATATGTTAAAAACACATTGTTAAATCCAATATATGTATACATAATTATACAATTATATTCCTGTGCCAGAAAAATCTAGTCAAAAAGGAAGAAAAAAAAAACTGAGAAAGAAAACCAAATATATTCAAATAACAACAGTGAGAGTGAGAACGTTATTTTTGTGGTCCATACTCAGTTCTCATGGTTCTCTCTCTGGATGTAGATGGCTCTCTTCATCATGGAACACGTGGAACTGGTTTGAATCATCTCATTGTTGAAGAGAACCATGTCCAGAAGAATTGTCATATAGTCGTCTTGTTGCTGTATATAATCTCCTAATTCTGCTCATTTTTTAGAATCAGTTCATGTACGTCACTCAAAACCTCTCTGAAATCATCCTGCTAGTTATTCCTTACAGAACAATAATATTCCATAGCATTCATATACCATAATTTATTCATCCATTCTCCAATTGATAGACATCACTTAGTTTTCGGTTTCTTTCCACTAATAAAAAGGCTACCACAAACATTTTTGCACATGTGGGTTTCTTTTCCTTCTTTAAATCTCTTTGGGATATAAGCCCAGTAACACTGCTGGGTCAAAGGGTATGCACAATTTGACAACTTTTTGAGCATAATTCCAAATTGCTCTCTAGAATGGCTGGATCCATTCAGGTTCCACCAACAATGTATCAGTGTCCAGTATTTCCCACATCCCCTCCAACATTCGTCATAGTTTCCTGTCATTTTAGCCAATCTCACATGTGTGTAGGAGTATGTCAGAGTTGTCTTAATTTGCATTTCTCTGATCAATAGTGATTTGGAGCACCTTTTTCATGTGACTACAAATAGTTTCAATTTTTTCATTTGGACCATTTATCAATTGGAAGAATGTATTGACTATTATAAATTTGAGTCAATTCTCTATCTTAGAAATGAGGCCTTTCTCAAAACTTTTGAATGTAGAAATGTTTTCCTAGTTTATTGTTTCTTTTCTAATCTTGTCTGCATTAGTTTTATTTGTACAAAAAATTTTAACTTAATATAATCAAAATTATCTATTTTGTGATCAATAATAATCTCTAGTTCTTCTTTGGTTACAAATTCCTTTTTCTACCATATACTAAGGCTAACTTTATAGCTTATTGTAGTACAAAATTTGTTAAGAAATTTTTGAACTGCTTCATGGTAAACAAATTTTATATCATAAAATAAATGATCAAAATTTTAAATTTTACTTTCTGATATTTATCATCAATATCTCTGTAAATAGCTTGGTTTTCCATAACTGTTAAATTATATATGTTGAAGGGAATTTTAAATTAAATATGTATTTTGTACCCAATTAAAATTAAATATTTTATTAGAAATAAATATATATTTTTGTATAAAAGGTTTTGATAAAAGACCTTTTCCCAACTATTTTAATAATACATTCTTTGGAACTCTATATGGAGATAAAATTTCATAAGAGATTTAGAGCTTAAATCTTTAATTTAGACTTCATGATCCAAGAAAAAGAAGAAAAACTCACCAACAACTCTCAATATTCAGTCTGTTATGTTAATGTATGTTAACAGATAAATAAAAAATTTCACAAATAAACAAAATAAAATCATTTGAATGCATGGAATTGGAGTACCCAACTAAGAAAAAAAAAGATGTTAGATGGATACATGTAATGTAAAATTTAATTCCAATATTGATTTTCAGTTGCTTCAAAAAGGGATTCTACAAGTAATTTTCATAAAAATTTCATAAATAAATTTCATAAAAAAATAGTCAACAGAAGTTCAAAAAAATGTGAATTTCCTAGGAATTATACTTGCCAATAACCTTCCAGTGAGTAAAAATCAGTTATTCTCCACAGAAGTTTCAAAGAGTCCACAAATGGAAGGAGAAACAACTGAAGCTGGAAGTGGGTGAGACACTAGCTCCAAGGTTGGAGTTGTCCTAGAAAAACCAGTCCCCAGGAAAGTGTTGTGAACCATCTGAACAAAAAGAAAAAGGGAAACAACTTAAGACAAGTAAAGATAACATATTCTCTACAAGTACATTTTTTACAGAATTTATTACCTCCCAATCCCCATTAAAATAGTAAACAAAACAAATGGTAAAGTCATGTTTATGTGTTATCACATGTTATCATGTGATAGCAAAATTCATTGCCTGTAGTCATTGCTCTCAGCAGATCAGATTCTAGAAATTGCCTTTTTATCAGGATTTTTTATTTTCTCTGATCAGTGTAACAAATTCTGAAATGTTGAAAGGAGCGAGTTTAAATTTGTGTCCCAATTGTGCCCTAAGTGTCTTCTGTGCAATCAACTGCAATTACTTTTTTATAACGGTTTCTAATCCTAAAACTTGAGGCTTGAATATTCCCATATAAAATCCACATATGAATATTTTTCCTTTCCTTTTTTGTCTTTTTTGGATTATGCATAGCTAACTACCTCTAAGGTAAATTGAATCAATTTAAATTTCCCTATGTATTAAATGACCTAGTTAGGTGAGGATTCTCAGTCATAATTTCCATGAGTTTAACTTGGATAGAATGCAGTCATGATGCCAGGAAATATTATTGTTAATGCTATGACTGGAGAAACTATAAATCAAATAATTATATTCAGGTTTAATGTTTTTGCTGGTTTTATTTCAGTCGATTTGTTTGATCAGTGTCACAGTTCTTTAAAAGTTCTATTAATCTTTTATTTAAAGTTTTTTAAAAATCCAACAAATTCTGATAGAATGATATATTGATACTTCTTGTATTTTTTGTTTCTGCTTGTTTTTGTTATTTGTTCCTAAAGATGATATGAGGGAATTTTTGAAGTACTTTGTGAAATTTAGGTATATAATTGACAATAATCTCTTGGTCAGATAAGTCAACCTAATAACTGTCAAAAGGTGAAAAGAATGTGGTATGACCTATTGTGCATACTTCCCAATGAAATCTGGAGAATGGGATGAGATTTGCAAAAAAAGAATATCTACAGAGATTTCCACAGTTAGGAAGGGTCTGAGACTATGTAAGGTCATGAAAAGGTCAAAACTTAAAAAAAGTCTATCTGATTTCGCATCTAAGATACCATTAATATCCTTGCAGTAAGAAATTTCAATAGAGTTTTAGGCTCCAAAGCAGTTTTTGGTGTGACTATAAATAATTATAGTAATTAGACATGGTAAAAAGGGATAGATATGGCACAGTAACTTGGAGATGCCATGATTAAACAAACGGGGAAAGAAACTTTAAAATTAAATGTTTATCACATATTCTCTTAGTTTACCTTTTTCATGCATCATGGTTCTATGTTTGTACATTTTCAAACTAGTGTATACATAGTTTTATCATATTTAAAAAAAGAGACTACACACTTAAGAACCCTCCCTTTTTTCTTCAAAATATGCAAGATAAAAGGAAAGTTTAAAAATCAGTCTTCAAGTAGGTACATTATTTAAAGAAAATATTATCCTCAAAATTAAAGAATTACTTATTTGAAAAAAATGATGCCATGATGCTTAGAAGAATTGACAGTCCTTTAACAAAAAACATACACTGAAAGGATGCTAATTGTGGGAGTTTTCTGTAGAAACTATTTCATCATAGTGTGTAGTGTACTTTCTAGAGTCCTACAAGTTGGAGTGATAAAACATACCGTTGCTTTCTAGAACCCTCTAGGGTGCCAAAATATACCATCTGGACTAACTCTCAGGAAGACCTCGAGATCAGCCGAGTCCCTGGTCTTAGTGAAGTAGGTTTTCCTCACTTGAGAATTCCTTTCATATAAATTGTATAACCTATGATAAAAATTTCTAATTCCAAATATTATGAAAAATAAAATACCTATTTTAATTTAATAAAAGGTTTTTAAACTCTCCCCAACTATTTTAATAATACATTCTTTGGAATACCACATGGAGATAAGATTTTATAAGAAATTTAATGATTCTAGAAAAAGAGGATAGGCTAAATACTGAAGGCAAAGAATTGTTGGAAAGTTTTTCATATGTTAACAGATCAAGTACCAGAAATAAAGAAAATGAAATCATCTGAGTAAGAGCAATTTGAGTGCCCAGCTATGAAAAAAGTGATGTCAGGCGGGTAAAAGTGATATACTATTGAACTCATTTACTTTTCAGATGCTTCAAGAAGGGATTCTTGAATTCTAAATTATTCTAAATTCTAAATTCTAATTCTAAAGTAATTCTCAGAAAAGTGAGAGTCCCACAAGTTCCAAGGATGTGAAGTTTCCAAATAATTATCCTTGCCAATCCCTGCTAGTGACTAAAACTCTGTTATTCTCCACAGAGATGGAAAAGATTCCACCAAAAGAAGATAAAGGAGCTAGAGCTGCAGCTGAAGGTGGAAGTGGGACTGACAGAGGCTCTAAGGTTGGAATTATCCTTGAAAAACCAGTCCCCAAGAAGCAGTCTGAACCACCTGTACAAATAGAGGATGCCAAAAAACAGGAGAAAGGTAGGAGTTAATATTCTAAATTTACTATAAGTAGATTATTTATTTGCTCAATTTGTTACATTGCAATCCTTATTAGAATCCATAAGCAAAATAAATGAGGAAGTCATGCAATAACAAAATTCACTGTGATTAATGTTGTCAGTAGACTAGAATCTACAAGGTGTGATTTTCTCCTTTAATCAGTGTTAACAACTTCCACAAATGCTGAAAGGGACTAGTTTAAAATTGTATCTTAATTGTGCCCTAAAACAAACAAACAAACAAACAAACAAACAAACCCAAAAAAAAAAAAAAACAGAAGAAAGGTAGGGGTTAATACATGCAATATCTCTAATACATGTAGATTGTTTGCTCAATTCCAATGCTCATTGGGATAGGTAAGCAAAATTAATGATTAAGTCATGTGATAACAAAATTCACTGCCTGTGGTCAGGCAGTGTGGTCAGTGCTTTCAACAGATCA
>NW_026262346.1:0-10400 GCF_016432865.1 Antechinus flavipes | reverse complement strand
AGTTGGTCCTTTAAGAGGAACCTTAGAAACCTTTTATTTAAGAATCCATTGCCAATTATGTAATATTTGGGATATCTTTAATGGAGACCCGTATGTATAACTTCGAGCTGTGGACAATAAAATTTGCCGCTCTGGGATGGTTTCACAGCATACATTAATTTGTGCATTAATATAAAATGTATATATCTTGTCAGGTCTTATCCCAGATAACTGTATTGCTTGCTTAATGGCCTTTAATAAATTTCTAGCCACAATCACTGGATAAGGAGTAAGGCTTTGTTCTGGTTGTGCCGGGAGGTTCACCCACTCTATCACACTGTCTCCTTGATGAAGGACTGCTGTGGGTGCCTCTTGTGTGGCAAAAACTGATATTTCCAAGGGTTTTTGAGTGACTCTTTCAACTACATTGGATAAAGCCAGTTCAACTTCTCTCAAAGCCTCTTGAGCTTCTTTTGTAAGCTGGTGTGGTGAGTTTAAAGCACTGTCTCCCCTTAAAATGTCATATGATGGTTGCAATTGATAGATAGTCAAGCCTAACACTGGACGCATCCAATGGCTATCTCCTATCAATTTCTGAAAGTCATTGAAGGTGTTTAGCTTCTCTGTTCTTAAGGAAAGCTTTTGTACTGTTAAGTACCTTAGGGTATATTTCATATCCTAAATATTGAAAAGGATCATGTCTTTGAATTTTTTTCTGGAGTTATGTACAATTTGTAGTATCTTAGTGTTTCTATGGTCTTTTGTAGACATGCTTCTAACATTTGTTCCTCAGGTGCACATCCCAATATATCATCCATGTAATGTAATAACATAACTTTTGGAAATGCTTTTCTTACTGGAGTAAGAGGAGCAGCAACATACATTTGACACATAATGGGGCTGTTTTTCATTCTCTGTGGCAAAACTGTCCATTCATATCTTTTATAAGGCTCAGCTAAGTTAACGCTGGGCACTGAAAAGGAAAATCTTTTCATATCCTCTTTATCTAGCAGGATAGAATAGAAACAATCCTTAATGTCTATAACCCAAAGAGGCCATTCTCTAGGCAATTGAGTAGGAGATGGAAGTCCAGGCTGAAAAGTTCTCATAGTTTCCATCTGTTCATTTACTTTTCTATCAGAATCTGAATTGAGATTTTCCTGTTTTGAAGTCTATAATATTCAACCCAAATACCACTTCTTTCAGGAAACCTTCCTTCATGCTCCTTATTAGTAATTGGCCTTTCATAGTGCTTTATCTTACATTTCTGTAATGAATTTTTCATGGATCATCATGCATAAAATATATATAAGCCCATATATAAATATGCATGGTAAATGATTTCCTCTATAATAAACTCTATCTACATATGTCATATCACTTTTAGAATTTAAGTTCTATGAATACAGACACCGCATTTTAATTCAAGTTAAAGCTTTCATGAAAAAGAAGGCAGAGTCAATAGTAACAAATGAAAGTTCTCAAGAGCCTGTTTTTAACTCCAGATAAAGGAGAAATTCTGAACACTTGGATCTGTCCAAAAGTGGATTGGATTGCTCCTGTGAGTAGTAAGCTTTCCATCACTTGACATGTTGAGGGATTCTTTGAATATCTACTTTTCGTTCACTCTATAAAGGATATTTGTAATCAGCTACTACTTAAACTCAAGTTTGTATGATTTTGTCCACAGGTGTGTTTATAGCAGGCTAGAGGTGTCAAATAATCCAGGGGACGCTTATTATCTTTTCCCTTCCTTTAAGGATCATTAGGAATACTCCTTCAGAGGATGCTTGCACATGTTCTATGGATGACTATAATTTTGTGCCTAAGTTTTCATTTACATGGAATTGAAATCGGTTTATTTGCATCTTCCATCCATTGTTCTCAGTTTTGACCTCTCAGGTTAAGATAATCCCTCTCTCCCATGGCTGTTTTTTGAGCACTTGAAAATGTCAATTATATATCATGCCACTCCTAAGTTTTATTTTTCCCTTTGCTGTTTATTATAGTGCTTTTTTTTCTGCAGCAACCTATGAGATCTTCTTCACAAAGATCTAGTTTCAAATACCAAGTTTTTCTTGAATGAATTACAAAAATTCCATATGTGGGAAGTCAAGTTGATAGATTAAAAATCTGTTGAAGTAATGTTGCAATTCATAACATCTATTTTTCTAGATAATTCATTGGTTACCAAGTTTCCAAATTGTCTTTTTGACACTAGACATATACTAGGAGAGTGACAAGAGTTTTAATAAATTGACATTGGTCAGTGTTCAAATTTATTGGTCAATTTCTTATGGAAATCATTTTCAAAGACCTTTTTTGGAGGTGAGCATATAACTAGAATGCATTGTTCTGACTTTTTTCCTTAAAAGTGGATAGAAAAGGGAGACAATTTTGACAGGCTTAGAGTTGTCAAGATAAGTTCAAGTTTCAGATACAAAGCTACTACTGATCCATTCTTTTACTAGAAGGCATTGGCTATACAATCCTTCAGCATTTCCATGGCAGCCCATTCACAAAAGAGTGATACCATCATGTTCAGAGAAGCCCCAAAAGCTCAAAGTTAAAGAGGAATGGGGTATTCTTTCTAGATGCAAAAGTAAGATTTACAATGAAAACAGGTCAATGTCCATTTCACTCATTCACAGAAGTAAGAAATGAGCAAAAAGAGATACATATTGTCAATAAGTCAACTAGCATGTACTGAGTGGCTTTTGTGTCCCTGGCTCTGTGCTAAGTGAAGGAGATGCAAAGAAAGATGAAAAATAGTTCCTATGTTCAAGGAGCTCAAAATCTAATACTGTTGTCTATTCACTAATACTTAGATAACAACTTGATGTCAAGTGAAGAATGTTTCACATTAATAAAAACAAAGGGTATACTGATTTGAGAATGCCTGGGTATAAAAGGTATTTGTGCCCACTGTGACAGAGTTCTTATGATCTCCTCTAAAGGAGCATCCTTTATGCCAATATAATTCTTCTACAAACTTCATTAGCATTTTCTTTAGCAAGTTGCCTTATCATAATTTTTTTGCTGCATTTTCACCAATAGTTCGTATGACAGCTGTCTGCAGACATCCCACAAAAATCAGCAGGGGGTTCATTTGGACCTTGTGCTATTTTTGTGAAAGCTTCTCCTCTGTTCTGTTTACCTGGGATAAAACCCCATGCTTTGATAGCCACAGAAGCAATTTGCTCATATGTTGCTATGGAATAATTAATCTGTACTGAAATGTCTGCATAAGAACCTAAACCTATTAGTTGGTCACAGATGACTGGAGTATTAACTCCAGTTTGCCTATTTCGTTGGGTTTGTATCCTACAGAGCTCATTATATTAAGAAAGCCACAACAAGTTTTGTCCAGGTTGTAAACATGTCCTTGCTATAGATTTCCAGTCACTAGGGTTAAAATTTCATAGGCCAAATTCTGTAATAATATCTTAGCATAAAATGGTGTAGCCCCATAAAAGAGTGCAAGTCTTTTTCAGGTCTTTGAGGATTTCTAGATTAAAAGGAGTGTATCTTCTCCTTTCTTGACCTGAAGAGTCAAGCTGTTCTCAGGATAAATTTCTATTCTCAAATCAGCTGTATTCTGCCCATCCTCTTTGGCTTTAAGTAGTGCCTTTTGCAATGGAGTCATGAGGGGGATGCTGGGGGGAAGTGCTGATTATATCACTGCCCCTCCCACTCTTCCTCCTCCCTCTACCCAGGAAAGTGAAGTTGATGGGGGAGGGTCAAAAGCCTGCTTGGATGTAGGTAGAGATAAAGCTGGGCTGTGAGAGTGAGAAGCACCACTTAACTCCCCATGCCTTTCAGCCATATTGTCATTAACCTCTCCCTTCTCTTACTCTTTGTCCTCACGTTTCCTTATCTGGCTGTTCTCCTTAAAACTTTTCTTTTTTCTAGAACTTGCGGGATTCTTTAAGGCCAATTGTATTATGTTGTATATATAGAATGTTTCCTAGAAATTGAATTAGGATCTATATCATTGTAATATTCACATAGTTGATCTCCACTAGTTTCCAATTATCTGCCTCTACTTCTTCCTCCTTGGAGGACCAAGGAGATGTACATTGTAATGTTCTCAAGAGTCCACCAATCTGCTCCCAGGTTCCAAGTAAACCTTGCCTCTTTATCAACTTAAGTATGCTTTCTATAGAACTTCTTGGGGGTGGGAATGGGGTCAGGGGTAGGGATGGAGGAGGCTCTTTTCCTAATATCTGCACCATTTCAGCTCTTAACAAAGTTTCTTGCTTGTTTATTTTAATACTCACCCTACTGAAAATTAATTAGGATAGATTTAGCTCTCTCAGAACTTCAGGGATCCTAGGTAATTCCAATATATATTGAATGGAAAATGCCATCTACATCCTGAGAGAGAAATATGGAGACAAAATAAAGATCAAAGCACACTATTTTCACTTTTTTTATTTCTTTTTTTTTCTTGTGTTTTTTCTCTCTTGTTCTGATTTTTCTTTCCCTACATGACTCATTTGGAAATATGTCTTAAAAAATGCATATATATCAGCTATGTCAGATTGCTAGTGTGGAGAGGGAGGAAGTAAGCAAGAGAGGAAGAAAAAAATTGGAACTCAAAATTTTATAAAAATGAAAGTTGAAAACTACCTTTACATATAATTGGAAAAACAAGACTATTAAACAAAATTTAAAAAGAAAGAAATCACATATGTAAAAAATATCATTCTGAGGAAGATAGTGTTTGAGCTGAATCTTGAATGGAGTAAGGAGATTCTCAAACAACTTCAGAAGACTTAGGAAGTCTAATGAACACAATAACCAACTATTTCTCCATCAAATTCATGATGAAAAGTGCTACCAACTTTCTGCCAAAAAGGTAATACTCAGTAAGTAATTCATATTTTTCTGGACACAGCCAATTTGGAAATTTGTTTTGTTTTACTATGCATATATGCTACAAAGAATTTGTTTTTGTTTCTCAATTAAAGGAAGAAGAAAGTGGGAAAAGATTTTAAAATAAAAAATAAATATTTTTTCCCAAGTGAAAATAAATTTCTAGTATATACATTTTGTTTTTCTTGTATTTTGTGAATTATAGGGTTTTGGGGGGAAGTAGGGGAAGAAAGGTAGTGAAGTGGTATATTTCAATTTTCACATGGTAATTCCAATACTGTCCCAATTATTGTCTTATTAAATATCTTTCGGTTTGAAAAATAAATCAAATTTTCAAAAAAAGAAAATGAGTCACTTGCTAAGTGACTTACTATCATTTCATAGTAAAATGTGACAGATCCAAGACTTGAATCCAGTTCATCAGATTTAAAGCCACTGATTTTTCGCTATATGATGTTACCTCATTACCAACCATTATGTTCACTCTGGCGGATTTTAGGTATGAAATGTGAAGACAATGTTGTCATTATCTCAATAGATTTGTGATTGCATCTAAATAGATATTCCTTCCACCAGTTAAGGCTATGAACTATAGATACTGTCTCATATAGTTTGTTGTTTTTGTGTGTGTGTATGTATATATATATATATATTATATATATATATATATATATATATATATGCTATCCAGGATGCTGAAGGCCACTATTTCTTGGGTAGCACTTTAGCTCTTTGATTGACTTCTGATCCTCAGCTTTTGCTGCATAGTAACCCACCTTACATTTTCTCAATGTTCATGCTTTTTCATCTGTACCACACTGTCTCTGCACCATAATCTATATTTAAGGAATCTTTCTTCCATTTGAATGAATACCTATCAGGGCATTTTCCTTGTCAGAGGCAAACAATCATGCTTTTTTTGGTCTTTTGGTTTGGGTTTTTTTTTAAGGGGGTTGGTATGTTTTAGTGCAATCATTAATTAAACCATAAACAAAGTTGTTTTAGTACAACTGTAGTTTTTTCAGTTTGTGGTAGTTGGCAGCATGTTGTTTTCAAAATAAATAGAAATGATATTAACTTACCTTATTAGACAGATAGTATAAATATCATTATTTACATTTTACAAAGGAGGAAACTGAATCCCAAAGAAAACAATCTTTTACCTTCACCCAGATAACTAGTAGTAGAGATAAAAAATTTTTTAAAAAGCAACATCTTGGGTTCCAAAGTCACTGTCCTTTCCAGTGTGTTATTGCCCTTGACAATCTAACTGTTAAACTGAGTATCAGCTATTCCCCTGCATGTTTCTTAAGGTTCTCCTTAGAGGTTCCTTGGATCTCCCTTGTCTGCTTTTCTTCTCAAGAGGTCCTATAGCAGGGAGCAGGGGGTTATATATGCATACCCTTTGAAAAGAAGGTAGACCATGGCAATTTTCTTAGGGCAGGTGGATATTGGGGTTGAGGAGTTGGAGTGGGGAAGTATAGATACTAGCCCTTTAAGGGATGTGATACAATAAACTTTCTTTTCTCAGCAACTCAGGCCTCCAGATAGACTGAAAAACCCCTCGAGAGACTCAAGTCTTTAGGCAGGTTGATCAAGAATCCCACCCTACCCCATCTTCGCCTAATGGATTCAGATTTTAAATGGGACCAGTCAAGAAAAACACAGTCATATATCACATTCTTTCCTCCCTCCCCACCAGAGTTCAGGCCTTCTCTCTAATAGGGATCGTTATCGCTGATTATTTAGAATAACTTGGGATAATTTTATTTGTTCTACCTTCTTCTCCTCTTGTTATGGGCTCATATTCCCAGAGAAATTGAATGAAGGGTTCTTATTGTCCCAAAGGTGTCAAGCCCCTAGCCAATTTCATATAGACATGTGTTAGGGTTTTTATATAAGGGTCAAGTCAATGAAAACAAGAAGTAAAGAAGCCAGAAATGCTTGAGGTTCTCAGAGGTAATTTCTGTGACCAGAGACGGCCTAGTAGGCTCATTGAGATAGCCTCATTAATGGGATTGTCTCCTTCTCTGATTGGCTGTGCATGTGACCTCATAGACCCTCCTTAAGCCCGGTGCAGGAAGGGGTCAGCCTCTTTTTCCTGGGGTGGCCCAGAGGATGGATAGCTGAGAGGTAAGGGAACCAGGTAGTGAGCACATGGGAGTTAACAGGTCGGGGCATTATGTTAGCAAATATAATAAAAGACTTTATATAATAAACTTTTATATGATAAAAGTTTGCACCTGGCTGTTCTTGAGTTCGCTATTGGTTTTTAAACTACGGTTTAAAGAGAGAGAGAAGCTGAAGAAATAGGAGACACACAATTCCTGTGCTCTATGGGCTGAAGACCAACTGCTGAAACTGGAGGAATTTAACAAAATAAGGGTTTCGATTTAAAGTCTCAAACAGAAAAGGGTCACAGAGTCATAAATTCCTGAGTCTAGAGCTAAACAGGATGTAAGAGATCCTCCCTCATTTTAAAGATAAGGAAATAAACCTGGAGAAGTTCAATGAATTGCCTAGAGTCACAGGTGATAGAGTGACAGAATTTCAGGCTCCAAAGTGAGTTTCTTCTACTGGATCATACTGCCTTATTAGAATAGGATCATATTTTTTTTTTTAGCAAGTGTCTATTAAATGCTTACTATGTTTAAGGCATTGTATTTATTGGAAAAAGTAAGTCATAAAAGGAAAGAGTCAGCGGATTATTAACTTAAAAGAATAATAGGTTAAGAAATATCCTTTTCACCCTCTTCAATAAATATATGGGATAAGCCAAACCCAGACGTATAATATTCTGAACAACAAAATGTAATCCTGTTCTGCCCTGGTTAGACCATATCTGGTGTACTGTGTTCAGTTCTAAGTGCCTTATTTTAGGAAGGAAATTAATAAGCTGGATATTATCTTTCTTTGGTCATTAGCTAAAGATGCCCTCTCCACGATTACCAGGGATTTTTTTAATTGACAAATTTACTAGCCTTTTCTCAATCCTCATCCTCTCTGAAGCCTTTCACAATGTCAGTCACCTCCTTTTGTATATTCTTTCTTGGTTTTTCTGTCACTGTTCTCTCCTGGTTTGCCCATCATGTAACAATGATATCTCCCTTTCTTCTCTGCTTTCCCAGCATGTTATGGCCCAGTTCTGTTCCCCATGTTTCTGCTCAGCCCTGTTTTCCTCAACCGATATATTCTTTCTCTGGAACAGACCTAGAACCCAGTCACGAATTTGCTTTGTCTTGATGTCATAGATTATAAGATTGACCACAGTTGGGAAGAGTAGGTAGAAATTAGCAGCAAGGATGTGGACATGGAGGCAGCATGGCGGGCCACACGGTGAAAGAATGACAAAAGTACTGCAGGGGTGTAGAAAGCCAACATGGCACCCACGTGAGACACCTGTTCCAAAGGCTCGATAGCGGGCTTCTCGAGATGCTCATCTCAGCACTGCCCTCGGGAATATAGGAGAGGGTCACAAAGAACAGATCTATCCCACCTATGCCCAGCACTACTACAGTGCCTTAGACACTGTTGAACCTCGTATTGCCACAGGCCAATTTCCCCACTGTGAGGTGTTCACTAGAGCAGCATGGGAAATGCATGAGGAGGAAGGGCAGCGGGGCCACAAGGGCCACAGCCCGGATGACAGCTGCCATCCCCATCCTGGCAATGAGTGTTGTGTCAGCACTGTGACATGGTTGAGTTTGGGAAGCCAGTCCTCAGACTCTTTTGCAAGTACTTTAACCACATTTCTAATTGAAACCCACTTCTTCAGAAGGGACCACTGTCCTCAACATGAATTTTTATTAATCAGCCTGTCCCAGATATTCAGAGGAAGCTTCAGAAGTTAGCCTTGAGATCTCAAACTTCCCAAACTCATCTGTTATAAACAGCTCTTGGAGTCTTTAATAATAGGGACTGAAATGTAGTGTCCTTCTGGAGGCTCCTGTTTGGTCGCCAAAATGTAGTGTTACAACTGGCTCTCTGGAGGAGCTTGGGACCAGCCTTGGTCTTAATGGAAGAGTGAAGGAGGCAGGAGAGCCACCAGGATGGTCAAAGATGGAGAGTTTCCTTTCCAGCCCTCTCAGCCTTTAGTACTTCAGTATGATTATCTCATTACATCACACTAAGTATGTATGAACTAGAGAACCATTTTCTCATCAATCACATTGAGTAAGTGCTAACTATAAGTACCATGCTGTAAGTATCCCTTGCTTCAAGTAAAACACAGGTGGTCACACCCTCCCTGACTTCTCAGGAAGGGAGATGAAAACACCAAAGAGAGGTAGGAGCAAAACCAGACATTGTCAGCAGGTTTTCTCTGGACTGAAGGGTCTATATACCCTTTATAATGTATATAAGGTATACATTACCCAGAGTTCCTCCACTATCTGAGGCCCTCTATATCTCCCTCTTTCTTTTGTTTTAGTTGAAATAGGTATACATAAATCCATCAGCATGGGAGGTATTACACAAGCACATAGTAAGATAACAAATAATATGAATCAGCATGAGATTATAAAAGATTTCCATAAGGATCCATAAGGAGGATATATAAATAACAATCACACATACACTTCCTTCAGCAGCCAAAAGGTAGTCCAAAACCAATTTTCCATTACTTCACATGTCAGAGAATCCAATGATTCCTGCAAGTTTTGAAGTCCTGCAACAATCTCATTCACAATTTTTGATATTCATGAGTCAATTGCTACATACATTCAGTTAATAGTCATGCTCTTTCAGTGGCACATGTAGCCAGAGATGGAACCACCAAATGTTTCTTGGGTCTTTATCTTTGTTTTGAGGGTATTCTCTTTTTCTGTGTTTCTCTGATGGACAAGGCAAATACAGCTCATTGGCACCCATCTGATCTTTTTTCATTTGTAGAGATACAAGTAAACCCTCTTCCCCAAGCAGTGAACCTATCTGGTCCCTTCCATTTACCACTTTCTGGATTTCTCCTCATAACCTGGAGATTATCTAAAGATAGTGGAGCTGCTCGCACTGGACACTGCCCTTACAGCGGTTTACTAGGACTACACAAGGATGCTCCTTTACATGCGATCATAAGATGCTCTGCCATAGTGGGCACAAATACCATTTATGCTCAGGATATGATGCAGATTTCTCAAGATCTAAACATGGGAAGACAAGGTCCCTTTTGGCAAAGGACTTCCAGAGAGACTTGTCAGTAGTTTCAATGTGGTAAAGTAGGGCATCTGAAAGCTCAATGTTGGAAAAAGCTAAAGTGAAAAAAATGGGAAGTTCAGACTCTCTCCTCTTCCCTCTGCCTCTAGTATTTTTTCCTTTTCAGTGCCCAGTGTTAACTTAGCTGAACCTTATAAAAGATATGAATGGACAGTTTTGCCACAGAGAATGAAAAACAGCCTGCATTATTTGACAAAAACTGCTGGGAAAAGTGGAAATTAGTATGGCAGAAACTAGGCATGTACCCACAGTTAACATCATACACCAAGATAAAATCAAAATGGGTTCATGATTTAGGCATAAAGAACAAGATTCTAAATAAATTAGAGGAA
>NW_026262345.1:0-12988 GCF_016432865.1 Antechinus flavipes | reverse complement strand
TGGGTCTTTATCTTTGTTTTGAGGGTATTCTCTTTTTCTGTGTTTCTCTGATGGACAAGGCAAATACAGCTCATTGGCACCCATCTGATCTTTTTTCATTTGTAGAGATACAAGTAAACCCTCTTCCCCAAGCAGTGAACCTATCTGGTCCCTTCCATTTACCACTTTCTGGATTTCTCCTCATAACCTGGAGATTATCTAAAGATAGTGGAGCTGCTCGCACTGGACACTGCCCTTACAGCGGTTTACTAGGACTACACAAGGATGCTCCTTTACATGCGATCATAAGATGCTCTGCCATAGTGGGCACAAATACCATTTATGCTCAGGATATGATGCAGATTTCTCAAGATCTAAACATGGGAAGACAAGGTCCCTTTTGGCAAAGGACTTCCAGAGAGACTTGTCAGTAGTTTCAATGTGGTAAAGTAGGGCATCTGAAAGCTCAATGTTGGAAAAAGCTAAAGTGAAAAAAATGGGAAGTTCAGACTCTCTCCTCTTCCCTCTGCCTCTAGTATTTTTTCCTTTTCAGTGCCCAGTGTTAACTTAGCTGAACCTTATAAAAGATATGAATGGACAGTTTTGCCACAGAGAATGAAAAACAGCCTGCATTATTTGACAAAAACTGCTGGGAAAAGTGGAAATTAGTATGGCAGAAACTAGGCATGTACCCACAGTTAACATCATACACCAAGATAAAATCAAAATGGGTTCATGATTTAGGCATAAAGAACAAGATTCTAAATAAATTAGAGGAACATAGGATAGTTACTTAGTGTTGTGTAAATGTTAGCTGCCATTGTTATTACTTCAAAGGCAGAGAGTTAGAGGCTGAGGGACGTGAAATGCTTTGGCCAGAGTCACATGGACAATAAGGATTTGAAGCAGGATTTGCATTTGAGCCTTCTTGACCCCCAGTCACTCAGTCAGTCATATTTATCCAGCGTCTACTGCGTGCCAGGCACTTTGCTGAGCTCTGAAACAGGCTCTTAGTCCGACACCGTTTATCCCGGAACGTTGTCTCTTTACTAGTGTTTCCTGGGCTGTGGCCTCACCCAGCTCACCAACTCTTTCGTTCCTGTATTTGTGCCCTCAACAAGTTGGGTTTGAATGCCTGTGCTCCACAACAGTATTGCTCTTTGAGGAAGAAGAGCTTTTAAAGCCAGGATTTGCTCTACCAAATCTAATGCTTTTTGTCCACCATAAGCCCACCGTGATCTCCTCTTCTCAGTGCCTTTCAGTCATTTAACGATGTGACTGGTATAGATGTTTGTGATTTCTCCTGCTCCAGGTCTTACTTTTACTCTCTATCTCTTTGTTTTGGATGTATTTATTTTTTAATCCACTTACATTTGGTGTTTAGGTTTATCTCATTCATATTGCAATTGTGATCACTATGTAGTTCCATTTAAATTTTCTTTTCCCCATTTATCCTTTCATCTTTTTTTCCACCCTCTTATTTCACCTCACCTCCTCCATCACCCTGCTTTCTCTTCTCTCCTCCCTATAGATTTCTTTCCCCAACTCAGTCTTTTGTTCTCTGTGATCCATTTGCATAGAGAGTAAGGCTGAAGGTAGAAGCTCTTCTATAAGCAGTCTACTTTTTATCTTAAGACAGTTTATTCCATTCTTCCTCTTCCGTGGGGACTGTGTCCTTCCTAGGCTCTTTTTACAGTGTCTGAGAACAGCAATTTGACGTGTTCATTTATTTCCTCTACTCTTCACCCGCTCTGCTGTACTTTCCCATAATTCTCTCTCCAGGGTGCTTTCTGGTTAAAGAGACTTGGCATTTGCAGTTTTCCTACTCGTTATTCCTTTGGACCAGAGCTACAGAGCCACAGAGCTGCAGAGCTACATGTTTCACACTCAGCCCTTGCTCATAACTCTTGTAATCCGGCAGCATGTACTGAGTGAATGCAGAGGGCTCATCCCCCTTCCCCCCCAGCAATTGTTCACAGATCTTCCAAGATTTCTCATGTTTTGCCATTTTCTGTGGACCTTACAGTGCTTTTCTCTTAATACTGTCGTTTGCTAGTGGCCAGATACTTTCTGAGACTCGGCAGATCTCACTCTCTCTCTGTCTCCCTAACATGCTTTAGGCTAAGAAATCGCCACGTGTTCTTCGTTTTGCTCGATTATAGGAATGCTTGCTTCACCTCTAATTGTTTTGAGAAAACTTTTAGTTTATCTTGATGGGAGATAATTCTTGATGATGATAGTTGTAAATGTTATCTATCACTGTAATGCCAACTCCATTTATCCTTATGTTTTTAATGTTTCTTAATAAGAATGGGTTCTTTATTTTGGAAAGGTCTTTCCGGCTGTAAAGATCATCATACAACTTTGGGTTTTTCTTTCTTGGAAGTCTGCTATTGCATTACAGTTGTCTTCTTATATGGCCTGTCTTACCTCCTTATCTATCCTTTTTTAATACCTCTTTATTTTCTTATAGTTACCTCATTTTCATCTTTAAGTAACTTAAACTCAGTGATTCATTTCTCTTGAATTTCTGTACAAGTAACACTCTCTTTTCTCTCTGTTTCTGTCTCTGTCTCTCTCTTTTTCTCTTTCTCTCTCTGTCTCTCTCCATCCACAGCCACCCACAGTCACCTACAGCCCCTCCACCCCCACACACTGTACTTTCCCTCCTCACTCTAATTTAAGTCCCCCATACCTTTGTTGCTATGCCCATTTTCTTTAATGGTTGGTTTACCTTTATTATTCCTATACCTTATTAGTCTCTAGCATAAACTATTTAATCCTCATTTTGATTTTTTAAATTGTAGCATCTCTTAATGCTGTTCTCGCCTTGTAGTTTCCCCTTGAGCTACTCTTAATGCCCGTCCGCCGACAGCACGGCTAGGCCACACTTACCTGTCTTTGGGCACCAACCCAGATAACATAGAGATAGACCGCCAGGAAGTGGGGGCGAAGGGAAAGAGAACTTGCTTCTGAGACAGCATATATTTATACCCCCTGAGGATCTGGGGGAAGGGGAGGGCCTCTAGGAACCTGGCATAACGGGATTGCCCTGAGAAGAGGGAGGGAGGGGAAGAAGGAGGGGGAGTGACATGCTACCTGGAGTCAGACTCCGCCTCCTGGGGCTGTGCCCCAGCTCCTGGTAGGACTCGCCTGCCCCTCGGCACCTCTCAGCCCTCGGGTCCCCCCACATGCCTTGAGCCGCATTCCTTGCTTCTAGAGGCTTTTTAACCCTTACAAAAATTCCTGCAATATTTTCCATCCTAAATATAATTGCTTTCCTTCTATTTCTCATACTGATGGTTCTTCTGATTCTGTTTGTTCATTATGATTATCGTTTGTTTTGTGATTTTAGGGAAAGGTTCAGATTTGCTCCTACAAAATGATGCTCTCGGACTCAATTAAAGTGAAAGTAAAATTTAATTATACAATGCACGGAATAGATCGCTTGCAACCACAACTAATACAGCAAATAACACATAACAGACAAAAGACAAAGAATAATAAGAATTATGATTAGAATTGCAGAAAAAGAGAATACGTTACATCATATCACCGGTCGAGGGAACTTCAACTCTAATTTACGGCTGGGAGGCCCCGGTATTTCAGCCTGTGAATCTCGATCGGGAAAGTCCTAGGCAGATCGTCATCTCCATAGGTGAGGCTTCAAAGTGGAGAATGCTTTGCCCACTCTTTATAGGGGTCCAAACAAAGAAGGCTTTGGGCCAAATGAAGACCTCATCTAAGACAAGGACGTACCAACTAGGGCTCCAGGTGATTATAATCAAATGTTGCATTGATAAGGGGGCCAGTCCTTATCAACAGCAACAGTTCCAAGGAGTGGCGAGTTCCTGGAATCATATAATTGGAGCTAAAACACCAGTGGTACGTGCCTGTCTTATAGATTAAAAAGGAAAGAATTGAATGGGTCAAGGAACGGTCAGGTTTTCATAGGAGAAGGAGTTAAAATATATGCTCTTGGGGTGAGAGAGTAGTCAAGTTCTCACAGGGGGAGTCATGTCCTTCCTCGATTGGGTTCTCAAGGTTTACATGGGAATTAGGTTCATATGGGGAAAGTCACGTCCTTACAATGATTTGAAATGAACTTACTACTAATAAGGAGATTTCTTATTCATTGTTCTTTCCGTTTTATTTTAAATTTTTTGTAATTTTAATGGTGTCTTGACTCTTCATGACTACATTTGGGGCTTTTCTAAGGATTCTGGAGCAGTTTACCATTTCTTTTTCCAATCCATTTTACAGATGAGGAAAGTGAGGTAGAAACGAATTGGGGGAAATGTTTAAGATAACTTCCAGTTCCAAAGTTTGCTAGTTTCTTATAGTTATGAAACTTATATTTAATTTTGGTAAGTATGCACAGCAAAATGATGTGAATACATATAACTTTGTAATTAGAATTCCCGCCAATTAAGTAAATAGGACTTTGACCAAAAGATTTGAGAAGTAAAAATGCAGTTTTAAATATTTTAAGTAATTTTAAATTTTATTTATGGACAGACTACATTTATAATTAATTTATTTAGGACTAAGACTTCATGATATTGTGAGCTGTACAGTTTGTGGACGACAAATTGACTGTTATCAGAAGGATTCAATACATAGACATCCCATGTTGAAAGTTCTTGTTTGTAAGGTACGCTGTTATGAAGTTGAGCATGAGTTTATATTTGTGAACGTTATCCCTTTTTATGGAATAAAGGAAAAGCTCACTTGTTAAGACTTCCTGTTTATTTCTACGAATTCTTTAATAATTCATTTCATAGTGAAGAGTCTTCAGAAGTGAGTTACAATAAGTGTTGTCAGAATTGATTAATAAATTATTTAGTTTGGTTAAAAACTTCAGTTTTTAATATCTGTAAAGACAGACATAAAGGCTCTTTGTGCCTGATTTGTGACGTCATATTGATCTGATCAGTTATAGTGGGCCATGTATAGTGGGGTATCTTGACCTCATCATAGTGAGGTCATTTTCACTTTGATTACTAATGACATGTTTAATATAAAAACAAATTTTACTTATACAAGACAGTATATGTAATATAATAAATAAAATGTAAAATATTATCTAAATATATAATGATAATAAAATATCATAGTATAATACATGGGATATGTAATAAAAACTTGTGTGAAATACAGTAACCTGTGAAGCTGTATTACTATGTGTTTTACTGAGTTATTGGAGGAAGGTGTTCATCTGAGTTCTTAAAGTCTCTGTCAACCAGATTATTTCAATGTGTTTGATCAGAACAAAAGTTGTGGTTTTGGTTGATATGAATAATCTTTTGTATTGTTCTTTGGGTGCTGTTTATTTTTCTTTCTTTATTTTACAAAAAGTTTTTCCTTTGAGCATCTTGTGAATGTATGTTAAATGAGCTTATGAGTTAACAAAATTCTTCATAATTTTGTGCAACTGTCCTTCATAACGCGTCCTTCCTTTCTTGCCAGTTCTTTACTTTGGCAAAGTTTTTCATTTTGTCACTGATTTAAGTTATCAGTCCAATTTTATGTTTAAAGATAGCATATGCTTAGTGGTTGGAATCATTGTAAAATTTGTGCTTTTGAACATTAATATTTTAACAGATTTAAAAAATCTAGATTTGAATATTAATTTCTTTTTTTAGAGCTGCTACAATTATTATATGAGTGATGAAATAAGCTGTGATTCTGAAGGAATTGATGATCAGTGCAGGTAGGAATATAATTCCTAAAATATGAAGCATTCCTCTTTTGGGGATCTCATAGCTTTATTTATAATTTATTTTATTAATTGTATCATTGATAACTAAATCATATTATCAAATATTACACCGTATTTTCAAAACAAGAGGTTATACTTGTTTCAGATATATAACTACAGATTTTTTTATAGAAGAAAAGTTGCGAACGATTTGTGGTGGTTTCATTTCCATTCACATTTCATTATTCAGATCTTCTTTAGCTGCCCATAATTTTACCAGAGTATGGACGTGGGTTCCTTTTGATAAATTTTAGGTTAACTCTGAACTTAGTGAAGAAATTTAATCCTTTATTTTAATTAAATAAGAAGTTAAAATTTTTGTTGACTGAAAGCATCTTTGTACAGCAATACGAAATTTTAATACACATTGCTCTATGAATCATATTGGGAGAGAAAAACCATGTGATTTACATTCAATC
Organism: Antechinus flavipes; assembly: GCF_016432865.1. Lineage (NCBI taxonomy): Eukaryota > Metazoa > Chordata > Mammalia > Dasyuromorphia > Dasyuridae > Antechinus > Antechinus flavipes. Next base: position 6,829 of record NW_026262345.1, on the reverse strand, counting down.
TCCTTAATTCTTTCTCTGTGGGCAGATGGCATTGTCTGTCCCAAGTTTATTGGGAGTGCTCTGAGAGGAACCCAGCCTGTCAGAACTGAACAACCCCCATTCTGATCCTTATTGTGTAAAATGGAATACTCGTTCTGCTTGTTTCGCATCAGTTCATGTAAAAGTGTCGAGGATTTTATAAAATCAGCTAATTCATCACGTGTAAAAGGACAATAATAAGGTGTTACCTTATTATATCACATCTTGTTCAGTCATTTCCCAATAGAAATTCTCAAGACATGGCCTGAGATTTCTTGAAAAATACCCGGGGTGTCTACTATTCGTGGGGCTTCCACATCATTTCCAGGAGTGATATTACATTGGATGGACCCAGAAAAAACCCACGTGGGATTGGGAACTTGGGGGAAGATTGGGAAGAATGGAAGTCTAGTCATCCAACTTTGTGATGTGACTCTGAACTTGTTTGTTACCACTTTTTTTCAGGGATTACTTTCCTTACTATCCCCTCAATTTTTAGGATAAAGGCCAGTTCTAGTCTAAGTCTCCCTTTGAAAATTTTCTTTTGAATTCTTCCAAGATTTTTTTGGAGGATGAATATGAGAACAAATTATATTTTTCTTTGAGGATCTGCATATAAGTGGTAGGACCTTGATCTTCTTGTTAGGAGTGTAGGTTTTTATAATATTTTTAAAGAACCTTTTCCCCCTTAGTAATTTTACTATTGTTTGTCTACTCATTTCCTTTTTTGTGATTTCTGTTTTTTACATATGTCTCCTGCTCTTGTTTTTTTGGGTTCCAAACTTTTTGTGGTACCTGCTGGTGATACTCTTGGTAGCTACTTTCAGGCTTACCTGCTTGCTTTCATGCAAGGTTTGGAGATGGAAATAGCCAGGGTGTGGAATGGTTTCCCTGATAGACTTTTTGGGGTGTATAGGTTATTTAGCTTTTCAGATGCCCCAAGAGGTAGATGGATTTCTATGGTAACAGAATGGTTTTGGTGGCTGCTGTTGGAGGAGGGATCTTGCTGGAGGAGTTGGGCCCCCTGCTGGACTGCTCTGGAAACCAGCCGTCTCTGCTCCCAGGGGCTGCAGGTTGAGCAGCAGGGGGTGTCTGTCTGTGGCCAACCCAGCCGAGTCCTGCACCCAGTACCTGCTAAGCATCCTCTTTCTGACAAGTTTCTCAATCCTTAGTGAGAGTCCTGGAAACATTAGCTGCCGCTGACTCAGTTGCCTTGCAAGGTTAAGTGTGCGAAGTTCACAAATAGCTCTTTTGGTTGGTAATATCATTTTATCCTTTTCATTTATTTTTTCCATTGAAGATTTAATTTGGGGCTGTATTTTAATGTTGTAAATAGGTTTCACTGGGAGAGATTGTATAAGTTCCTGCTGTTTCTCTGCAGTATTAATTGCAAGAATATGTTTCATTTGAAAGAATATATGTTGAGATATAACTTATTATCATATTATTTTTTGTAATTAGCAATTTTTTTTCCTTTTTAACATTTTTTCAATGTTTCTAATTTATTTCATATTAAATGGCCGGCTTGCAACATATATATAATCACAAACAGTGATTCAGCCTACTGTGTAAAAATTAGCAACATCTACAATGTCAAAAGATAATCATGACCAATATTGAATGATGGAATTCCTGATAAAGTCAGCTACCTTGGCTCTTTTTCCCTTTTTGTATCTCATTTCATTTATAGTAAGAAGATTGCAATTTAACTAATCAACTTTCGTTAAAGCACCGATTATGTGTTATTCTATTATATGTTAGGCACTGTGTTAAGTTAATGGTTACCAAAAAAGAATTTTGTTTAAGGAATATGCACACAGCATGCCCACACAGAAATACAAATATGTGGTCATTAAAGACATGGTTGAAGAAGGTGATCTTTATAATAATTGCTGATCAATACAGACTGAATGATAAGGTCTTGAAGTTTAAAGTTAAAAAATGAGGACATTTATTCATCAAAGTGGTATATTCTAGACGGGTATATGCAATGCAGAGGCTCCTGTGTAAAAGATATATGAGGGAAGATAAGAAAATAGGTTTTCTTGAAACTCAGTAACATTTGAACCTGGAAAAGTATCAGGTGGACTTATTTATAAGAAATTTTAAAGTCAAATACTAGGCAAAGGAGAGAACTACTTGACTTTAATAGATTGGGGGAATGATTTGGGCAGACACAACTTCAGGCAAAATATGTTTTGAGTGATGACAACTTGAATTTAAATGGTGGTACAAAAGGTTCTTTTCAATGCAGAAATGCCAACATTTGACAGCTTGGTAGTGTGAAAGAAAATAAAAAGTACAAAGTAAAAAGAGTACTTGTGGGGAGCCCCACTCATCTACAGCTGATAAAGCCACATTCCTAAAACTACTCTAACCTTGAACAAACAGACATCTAGCCGCCTCCTGGAGCTTCCTACATCACCAACGGCCCCTGATCATTCGTCTTTCGGTGGGAAACAAATCTTTTCTCGGGGGCTCCCTCTGTACTGAGTTCGCACGACCCCCACTCCCTTACAACCCACCATAAATACTTGTACTTTTGCCCACAATAAATGAGACTTGACCAGAAAGCCTGTCTTGTCTCCATTCTAAGCGTCTCTTGTCCCGCCCTTTCTTTTCTCTCTTTTTAGGGCCTATACACACTCTGTTCTGCAGGTCAGAACAAGTACTGATACTCCCAATATTATAAAGATAAGAAGCTTAATTTTAGATGTGATTAATTTGAGATTATTTCCCGGCCATTTAATATGGAACATAGAATAAGCAATTGGGAAGAATGAAAATCAGGAATAAGTTTAAGGAGACAAACAGATAACTAGGCTACAGAGACGTCATAAAAGATGGGGTTTAAGAAAAAATATTAAATACCAATTTATTTTTTGCAAGTTTTGGCTGAATGATGCAGATAGAAGCCAAAATGTTTATAATGCTTATAATTTTCTATCATCTCACATTTCACCAATTTATTATAGGATTTGTAGTCAAAATTTCTCAGTAAGTCATTACTCTCCAAATGGTTCTCTTCCTTTACTGTTTTCTATATAGAAGATTTTGGAGCAGGTGGCCTTTAAGAGTGTAGCCATAGGATTGTTTTGCACTCAGAAAGAATCAGTTCAAACATCATTTAGATTACACAGAACCTGGCAGCTACTAATAGAAATTTTTTGCGTTAAGTATGGAACATAAAAGTTTGAAAATCTTTAAACCAATAATGACGTACCCTGTGAAGTTGAATAGAACCCTACTATGGAGAAATGGGACATTTTATGGAAATTAACCCTTTTCAAAACATTAACTAGTTTGATTTGGGAAAAAAAAGAGTGGGAGGGAGACACTAATTTTTTTATCATAAAAATAATAAAACAATTCCTAGAAATTATTCTAATGACCTGAAGATAAACACTTAAAAACTACTACAGTGTTGGTGAATGATCCCATCACTTCCTGTCCAACAGGGGAAAAAGAATGGAAGCAGAATCACCCTCTTCCAATCAGGCTTTTTGGAAGGTGAGCAGGCTCTGGAGCCCAGCCAGCCTTCCCCTTAGCTGCGGCACCCCCAGAAGAAGGTAGCAGACCTGCACCCCCTGCTGCTCCCTATGCTACCTGGCCCTGGGGTGCGGCAGCTCTGCTTGCCAGAGCAGCCCAGCAGGGGGCCCCAGGCCGGCCTCCAGATCCCTCCCCTCCAATAGCAGCCACCAAACCATTCTCTAACCATAGAAACCCCGCAGGAAGCCCACCCCCCAAATCATACCAGGAAAACTACACCCCCAGCCACCCAGGAAAGCTTATTCCCATCTCACTCCCCCCGCCCCCCACCCCAAGCATGTTATCCCCGAAGGAAACCCGCAAGGACACAAAAGCCTGGAGCCCCACAAAGCAGGACCCTGACACAAAACCCCCAGAAGCACTACGGTCCATCCCTGAAAATCCCGCTCTTTGCCTTCTGCCTTTGTTTCTCTTCTCTCTCGAGTCCCATCCAACAACCCTGGAGTCTCACATTCAACCCTGCGCACGGTGAGAGGAGAGTGCGACCCTGTTAGTCATCGAGCGCTCCATAAATGAAACAGTAAAGAGCCTCTAATCTCTATCTTGCCTCAGTTTCCCCGGCATTACCAAGGATCTACAGGACTAAAGCCAAGAGCCAAGGAAACAAAATATCAGGATGTGACAATGTAGATGAGCCCTTCCGGCTCACACCCACACACACACGCACACACACACCCACACACTGCCCCCCACACAGACACCGCCCACACACCCCTGCGCGCCCTCTCCACGCCTCCAAGGTCCTGTTTCCCCCTGGGGCTTCATCCCCCTCCCCCCGCCCGTACCCCCACCTTCCAGCGGCCTCCTCCCCTTCCAAGGCCGGCCTCTCTCAGCCTGCTCCGGCCCCGATTCGCCCCCTGGAAGGGCGCTGGCCTCTCCCGCAGGGCCCCGAGCCTCGCCTCAGCCTCCGCAGCCGGGAGAAGAGGCGCCCCCAGGCCAACGAAGTAGCCAACACTGCGCCTGCGCCAGGCACGAGGCGGGAAGGCGAGCCTGTGCTCACGCGCTGCTCGCGAAGGCTCAGGGCGGGGGCGGGGGCGGGGCGGGGGCGGGGGCGGGGCGGGGGCGGGGGCGGGGCGGGGCGGGGCGGGGAGGAAGGAGAAAGGGAGAGAGGAGGGAAGGCGGGAAAGAGGGAGAGAGAAATGAGAGGGACGGAGATTCGGCGGAGAGAGGGGCAGTCAAGGAAGACGAGGGAAGGAAGAGAAAAGGGAGGGAGAGATGAAAAGATGGGGAGGGGAAGAAAGGAGAGGAAGACACGTAAGGAGGAGAGGAGAGAGAGGAGGAAGAAGGATGAGGCAGGAGAGGCAGGGCAGGGAGCGGAGGAAAAGAAGGCAAAGAGGGGAGGAGAGGAAGCGGGAGGAGGGAAAGGGGGGAATAAAGGGCCTCGCTGAAAGCTAGGTCGTCGTCTCCTTCTCATGTGTTTTTGGCTTTTCTCGGTTCCAGGTAAAACCATTTCGTACACTTCTTCTTACGGCTTTGAGTTCCAGCTTCCCTCCCTGCCTCCGTCCCTTCGTGGAGAAGGCCCGTGGAGAAGTTGGGCACTCCATTACACTCATTCTAAAGGAGTAGACATTTCATTTTACACAATCGTTAGAATAGTTCTTTTTAGTGACCGGCCCTTTCAGAATGTGGCGCATGAAGGGGCCTTCCGAGGCCCACTCCCTCATTTTTCAGAGGAGGAAACTGAGCCCCGGCAGTGACAGTGACTTGCCCGAGATCACAAAGGCCGCCAGTGGGAAGAGCCAACACGCAAACCCAAGTCTGATGACTCTAAAAGCCTTTTGTTCTTTTCCCTACCGCCCGCCTCGTCTTGGGAGGAGAGAGTCAGGGTTGTCGCTCCCAAATCCTGGGACCAAAACTACTAAGTTAAAGTGCCAAGCATTTAATATGTGTTCAAAAGCTTAATAAACCATAAAGGGTTCTCTCGTTCCCTCTACTTTTGCTTCCTCTCTTCTGCCGCTCTTCCTCTCTTCCCCTTCTCACTTCTCTCCCTCCCTGCCTTTTAGTCTCTCCCTTTTCCTCTCTCTTCCCCTTCTTTAAAACGTGAATGGAATTATTTATGTTCCTCTATTTCCACATACGTATGTATGTACATGGGGTTACATTTGTATATGTACGCGGACGTCAGGCGGAGACATTAAATTTCAGTTTAGAAAGTAGCCATCCAACTAAACTACACATTTCTAAATGTGCCTATATGTTCCTAAATGTGCCTATATGTTCCTAAATGTGCCTATATGTTCCTAAATATTCCGAAAAGACCCTATCAGAAGAGGAGCTAAGGATAGGCCTTTGCTTCAAGTCTTGCTCGGTTCATTATTGTCTTTGTACTCTTAATGCTTCCGACAGGGGCTGCGACCCGACAGGGCTATGAGGAGAGACTCCGGACTGTTCTAAGAGAAGCTTTTAATGAGAGAAGAGGCAGCAAAGGATCTATGGTTATTTCAGTCCGGATAGGCAAAACTAAAGTATTTGCACCTGTGGCTTTATTCGCCCTTCTTAGTAGAATTTTTGTGAGGATCAAATAAGAATATCTGTCAAATATTCTGAAAACCTTAAAACAGCTCACAGAGACGTGAGCTATTGTCATCCCTATTGCTTAAGAGGAGGTCCTTTTCTAGAGCCCAAAAAACTATCAAAAGCTAATAAAAAGCATTTATAGCAAGCTTTAAGGTTTGCTGCATGGTTTGTAAATAGTCTTATTTGATTTCTACAACCGTCTTGGGAGACAGACGCTGTCTAATTCCCATTTTCAGATGAAGGAACGGAGGCAGCCAGTGGTTAAATGGCTTACTCAAGGGCACCTCTTGGACAGCTGGATTTGAACTGTGTTCTTCCTGTCTCTAAGTGCAGCCTTCTAGATCCACTAAGCCCAAGAGTTGTCTTTATATGGATTAAAATAGACATATACAGATATATTTAGAAATAGGAATAGATGATTCAGGGTTTTTAGCTAAGAAACTCGTTTATCAACATCCAACAACAAAAAATGGAAAAGCTCTACCCAACCCTGTATAATAAATTCTTTTTGTCATCAGGGACTACGGAGCCTCCACCTTTACACTCTTAACATTGCAGTCCCCCCAAAGTGCTACATGAAGACCTAGATATTTTCGTTCAAAAAATAACCTGAGAAGTACAGCTACGTTATTTAAGTAAGAAAACGGGGAGATAAAAGGCCCCGAGAAGAGACAACAAATTGTCAGGAGGTTGAGGGATCATTTCTTAAGCTGTTTGAGAGGAGAAAAGACACTGAAGCTGTAGC
>NW_026262344.1:0-5994 GCF_016432865.1 Antechinus flavipes | reverse complement strand
AAAAAAAAGACTAGAAAACTACTTGGGTGTATGGAAGAGATTTTTCTTTTGAGTAGGGCTTAAACTACTGGATTGTTGAAGACCTCTGGAATAATGAAATTCTTCAGTCCTGTGAAGAAGGGGTCAATTGGTTTGTATATCTGTGTGTATAAGAGAAAGTAGAAGGCTGGCCTGACTTGCTCAGATTATTTTTTGTAGGTAGCATTGATAAAATTTGGTTTTCTTTTTGACATAAAATATGGAGATAACTTTGTCATTTAGTCAGTCACTTGAGACCATTTGATATCTTCAAATATGTTTCCATACTTCAGAAATTTCAAATTACCAGCTTAGTCTAGTCTATTAGTATTTGCCATCGAGTTTGCCAGCAAATAGAATAATGTAATTTAGTTATTAGGGTTTGATAAAAGCAGGGTTAAGAGATGAATTTTCTTATATTTTCATTTCATTGAAAATGCTCATTTCTATTCTCCATTTTTAATTCCTTAGATATGTTTTTACTGCCATCTACAGTTTTGAAGCATTGATTAAAATATTGGCAAGAGGACTTCTTCTTCTGGATGAGTTCAGTTATCTTCGAGATCCATGGAACTGGTTGGATTTCTTTGTCATCACAGTGGCGTAAGTAAGCAAGTTTTTCATATCATAGAGCTCGGAATAAGAAGGATACTTCCACAGAGCACAGTCCAAACTGGAGGGAGTTAGGTTAGTCACAGTGGACCTAGAATTGGATGTGCATTTGAAAAAGTTTCTTGGTTCTGTCCAGAAGGTTATGCACCTCTGTGGGGCTGGTGCTGGAGCCACAATCCAGGAGTATATCCATTTGTGTATCTACAATTCCTTTATTCTATTTCCTTTATGTGTTATCTTCTACTCAAAGTTCAGTTGCAAAATGAAAACTAATAGCATCTATTTCCTGAGTTATTCTGAGGGGTTATTCTGAGAATCAAATGAAATAATATTTGTAAAGTATTTAGCATAGTATCTGGCAAATAGTAGGTGCTTCATAAGTGCTTATTCCTTTCATTTTATATTGAATTTTATGCATTTAAAAACATTATTCTTAAAAGGGCTCCATAAACTGCATACCAGACCACCAATAAGGGTTCATGGTACAAACAAAGGTTAAGAAACCATGATCTATGTTATTACTCTTCTCCTGCCTCTTCCCATGTTCCTGTTCCCTTTTATCAGCTCCTCAATTACTTCATAAAACCCTCAGTCCTCTCACCTCATATGTTCTAACTCACACACACCCAAGTGCTAGTTCTTATACCAAGTGCCCTAATACCAGTTAGGAGAGCCTGCTAGTTCTTATACCAAGTGCCCTAATACCAGTTAGGAGAGCCTGCTAGTTCTTATACCAAGTGCCCTAATACCAGTTAGGAGAGCCTGCCTCCTCTCATCTTAAATGAGCCCAAGGCAGAACTGACAGCTGTGCACTCTTGCTGCCTCCCACATACAGCTGTTCCCCCTTCAGACTATTTCTTGGAGAATGACAACAGTTTGACCTATGCTTTGTTAAGATATCTTAGTTTCCAGTGGTAAAAGAGACAGAATGAAAACCTCTTGGCCAGTCTTGGTGGCTGAGACTCCTGGAGTTCCCCTAGATGATGAGATTGTCATGGGGAAAATATCAGGCTCTTTTGACTACAGGATGGTGCTACCCTACAGCGATTCTTGACCACCAAATCTTTACTGAGAGCAGTGCCTAATTTCCATTTAAGCAAGGAGAGTAAAAGAAACCTTTTATCCATGACAATTTGTATCCCTGTCACAATAAATATACTTGTTTGCCCCTTTTAATCAACTGTTACATCTTTATCGCCAACATCAACATGGTCTTTTAATCCCATTTACTCAATGATGACTCTGTGCCCCATAACTAACCTCAGAATCCCACACTCTCCTGGGTTCTTGACTATTTTTCCTTGATCTTCTCTCTTTGATCACCATCTCCTGCATCACCCATGATTCTGGATTGTTTGTTTAGTTTGACATATCACTTCTTTTTTAAACCTCCATCACAATTCTTTGATTCCTGGCTTCCTACCCAATACCCTTGATTTACTTCTGTTCCTAGCTCCTCCTTAGAGTGTCCACCATTCTGGAAGGCTCTCTCCATAGTGCTGTCCCTATAGGAGACCTCTCTGCATGAGAGAGATATGATGGGAAAGGACAATTGTCATGAAGTCTTATCTTTGCTCTTCTTTTCCTACAGTGAAGACTTTGAAACTCTAATCCTGGACTCAATCTATTACCAGTGAAAATGATATTCTTATTCCCAGCCAGGAGGTAGTTCCGAAGATCTAGAAAGGGAATGATTGATAGCTATAGTGAACTAAATGTTCACACTGACTGGCATCTAAGTAATGACTCAGTCCTAGGAAGGTGGGGAGGGCATTAAGGAGAGACAGATCAGCTGGTTCAAAAAAAGAGTAATAAAAGAAAAGCAAATTCCAGGAGCCAAGATGGCAGAATAAGCAGTAAATCACTATAACTTTCCCATCTTCACCTCCAAACAACCATGAAATAGTGCTCCCAAACAAATCCTAGAACAACAGAATTGGCAAAAAGATATTTATAATAATATAATAATATAATATTCATATAATTATATGAGAATATAAACAACTACTTAAAAAGTATAATTGGCCAAATTGAAAAGGAGATGCAAAAATTCATAGAAGGAAACAACTCTTTAAAAAAGGACAATTGGCTAAATGGAAAAGGAAGTACAAAAGCTAAATGAGGAAAACAACTCTTTAAAAGTTAGATTTGGACTATTGATCAGAGAAATGCAAATTAAGACAACTCTGAGATACCACTACACACCTGTCAGATTGGCTAAGATGACAGGAAAAAATAATGATGAATGTTGGAGGGGATGTGGGAAAACTGGGACACTGATGCATTATTGGTAGAGTTGTGAACGAATCCAACCATTCTGGAGAGCAATCTGGAATTATGCCCAAAAAATTATCAAACTGTGCATACCCTTTGATCCAGCAGTGTTACTTCTGGGCTTATATCCCAAAGAGATATTAAAGAAGGGAAAGGGACCTGTATGTGCCAAAATGTTTGTGGCAGCCCTGTTTGTAGTGGCTACAAACTGGAAAATGAATGGATGCCTATCAATTGGAGAATGGTTGGGTAAATTGTAATATATGAATGTTATAGAATGTTATTCTATAAGAAATGACCAGCAGGATGAATACAGAGAAGCTTGGAAAGACTTACATGAACTGATGCTAAGTGAATGAGCAGAACCAGGAGATTATTATACACTTCATCAACAATACTATATGAGGATGTATTCTGATGGAAGTGGATATCTTTGACAAAGAGAAGATCTAATTCAGTTCTAATTGATCAATGATGGACAGAATCAGCTACACTCAGAGAAGGAACACTGGGAAATGAATGTGGACTACTTGCATTTTTATTTTTCTTCCCAGGTTATTTTTACCTTCTGAATCTAATTCTTCTTGTGCAACAAGAGAACTGTATGGTTCTGCACACATATATTGTATCTAGGATATACTATAACATATTTAACATGTATAAGACTGCCTGCCATCTAGGTGAGGGGGTGGAGGGAGGGAAGGGAAAAGTTGGAACAGAAGTGAGTGCAAGGAATAATGTTGTAAAAAATTACCCATTCATATGTTCTGTCAATAAAAAGTTATAATAAAAAAGTTAGATTTGGGCAAGTGGAAGCTAATGACTCTATGAGACATCAAGAATTAAACAAATTCAAAAGAATGAAAAGATGGAAAAAGATATAAAATAACCTCTTAGGAAAAACAATTGACCTGGGAAATAGATCCAGTAGAGATAATATCAGAATCATTGAACTACCCAAAACTTTTAATTAAAAGGAAGTCCTGGACAGTATATTTCAAGAAATTTTCAAGGAAAACTGCCCTATTTCCTAGAAACAAAGGGCCAAATAGACATTGAAAGAATCTACCAATCATCTGAAAAAAGAGATCCCCAAATAAACATTCCAAGGAACATTACAGTCTAATTTCAGAACCATCAGGTCAAGGAAAAAATACTGTAAATGATAAGTAAAAAAACAATTCAAATATCAGGAAGACACAATCAGGATTACATAGGATTAAGCAGCTACGACATTAAAGAGTCAGAGGTCATTGAACATGATATTCTGGAAAGCAAAGGAGCTGGGATTGCAACCAAGAATCACCTAGCCAGCAAGATTAAGCATAATACTTCAAAGGAAAAAATAGTCATTCAATGAAATAGAAGGATTTTGAGTTTTCTTAAGGATAAGACAAGAATTGAACAAAAAATATCAAGGCCCAAAAGAAGCTTAAAAATATAAAAGAGGAAAAGAAAACATGAGGGATTCAATGGAGCTGAACTGTTTACATCCCTGTGTGATGCTTGTAATTCTTAAAAATAGTACTAACAGAACAGCTAAAAGGAATATATATGGAAAGAGAATACAGGAATAAGGTGAATTTGAGAGAATAACATGAAAAATGATTAAAGGATGAGACAGAGAAGCACACTGGATGCTGAAGGCAGGGAGAAATAGAATGGGGTAAATTATTTTATATGAAGAGGCTCAAAACATTTATCAGACTAGAAGGAAAGATAGGAGATGAATATCATTTAAACCTTACTATCCTCAGTATTGATTCAAAAAAGGGAATAATATACTCAATCACTTAAATATAGAAATCTATGTTACCGAATAGAAAAGTAGTATGGGAAAAAATTAAATAAAGAAGAGCAATTGACAGAAGGAAAAGATCAAGGGAGGTGATACCCAGAAATAAAACACTGGTGAGGAGGGAAAGGGTGAGAGAAGAGGACAAATAGGAGGAAAAATAGGATGGAGGGAAATTTACAATTAATAGTCATAACTGTGATTGTGGATGGGATGAACTTTCCCATAAAATGGAAGCAGATAGCAGAATGGATCAAAACCCAGAATACTACAATAAGTTATTTATAAGAAACACACTTTAAGTAGAGAGACACACAGAAATTAAAGGTAAGGGGCTAGCAAAGAATCACTTATATTTCAGATAAGGGAAAAATAAGCAGAGGTAATGATTCTGATCTCAAAGAAAAAACTAAAGTAGATTTAATTAAGATAAGGAAGGAAATTACATCTTGCTAAAGGGTACCATAGACAATGAATCAGTATCAATATTAAACATATATGGCATAGTATCCAGATTTTTAAATGAGATGTTAAATGAGATATGGGTTCACGAACAAATGAGATAGAAAGCATTATTAAATGTAGAATAGACAAATTTGATTATCTTAAATCGAAAAGTTTTTTCACGAAGTCAAAGCAATCAAAAGTAGAAGGAAAGTAGAAACCTGGGAAGCAAGTATCTCTGAGAAAGATATTTCTAAAATATATAGAGAACTAAAATATATAGAGAATGCTATCCACCTTGAAATAAAGAATGGATGGACTCTAAATACAGATTGAAGCACAATTTTCCCCACTTACTTTATTCTTTTTCATGGTTTTTCCCTTTTGATCTCTTTTTTCTTTCACAACTGTGACTAATATGGATATATGTTTTACATGATAACACATGTATAAACTACATCAAACTGCCTAACATCTTTGGAGAGGGGAGGGGAGGGAAGGAGAAAAAACTGGAACTCAAAATCTTGTAAAAATGAATGCTAAAAACTGTCTTGTAAATAGGAAAAGATAAAATATTTAAAATACTATTTAAAAAGCACAAAAAAAGGAAGAGGAACTACATAAAAAGAAATATTTTTAGTTGCTGGGTTTTTTAGTAGCTAAATATTGGAAATCGGAGGTATGCCCTTAAGTTAGTGAATGGCTAAACAAGCTGTGATATATCATTGTATCAGAATATTACTGTGCTTTGAGAAATGATAAGCAGGATGGTTTTAGTAAAGCTTGGAAAGGTTTACATGAACTGATACAAGGTGAAATAAGTAGAAACAGGAGAATGTTATGCAAAATAA
>NW_026262343.1:0-6006 GCF_016432865.1 Antechinus flavipes | reverse complement strand
CTCAAAGAAAAAACTAAAGTAGATTTAATTAAGATAAGGAAGGAAATTACATCTTGCTAAAGGGTACCATAGACAATGAATCAGTATCAATATTAAACATATATGGCATAGTATCCAGATTTTTAAATGAGATGTTAAATGAGATATGGGTTCACGAACAAATGAGATAGAAAGCATTATTAAATGTAGAATAGACAAATTTGATTATCTTAAATCGAAAAGTTTTTTCACGAAGTCAAAGCAATCAAAAGTAGAAGGAAAGTAGAAACCTGGGAAGCAAGTATCTCTGAGAAAGATATTTCTAAAATATATAGAGAACTAAAATATATAGAGAATGCTATCCACCTTGAAATAAAGAATGGATGGACTCTAAATACAGATTGAAGCACAATTTTCCCCACTTACTTTATTCTTTTTCATGGTTTTTCCCTTTTGATCTCTTTTTTCTTTCACAACTGTGACTAATATGGATATATGTTTTACATGATAACACATGTATAAACTACATCAAACTGCCTAACATCTTTGGAGAGGGGAGGGGAGGGAAGGAGAAAAAACTGGAACTCAAAATCTTGTAAAAATGAATGCTAAAAACTGTCTTGTAAATAGGAAAAGATAAAATATTTAAAATACTATTTAAAAAGCACAAAAAAAGGAAGAGGAACTACATAAAAAGAAATATTTTTAGTTGCTGGGTTTTTTAGTAGCTAAATATTGGAAATCGGAGGTATGCCCTTAAGTTAGTGAATGGCTAAACAAGCTGTGATATATCATTGTATCAGAATATTACTGTGCTTTGAGAAATGATAAGCAGGATGGTTTTAGTAAAGCTTGGAAAGGTTTACATGAACTGATACAAGGTGAAATAAGTAGAAACAGGAGAATGTTATGCAAAATAATAGCAATACTGTCAACTATTCCTAAAGATCTCATTTTTCCTGTTGCAGCCCTTTCACTGCCATACCCCTAATCAGTAGCTGATTATTACTTATTATAGTATATTCTATTTGTACAATATTTTATAATCCAGGACTTGTGTACTTTTTTTCCTATATACTATTTGAATCCTTCTTACTTTCTGTGGACTTGAAATTATTTTCATTGTACCTGAAGATCCCAACAGTTCTTGGAACTTGGTTTCTCTTATACTACTGGACATTTGGAAATGTTGCTTTTTAGATAGCTACAAAAATATAGCTATTATCCTATCTTTGCTTTCTAAGGCTATGTAATTTTTTCCTATGTCTTTACATTAATCCTCCACAGTAGGTCCACCAAAAATGCTAGAAGCCTTTCTCTAGTTCTTTTGCTATTATATGGATATCAGTGAGGCATCTGAACCATCCAACTTTTATTCTTTTCCCAGACTCCAGAGGAAGTTTCTTCACTAACCAAAGTGAATAATCCATTATTTCTTTGTTAAGTCACAGGCTATTTCATTGTTTTTATGCTGTAAACTATTTTTAGCACCACTGGATTCCCTTCTTGAAGAAAGTGTTCATTATATAGGAATTTAAATCTAGTGGATACATGAGACAGCGAGTGGATAGAGGGAACTCCTTGAGGAAGTTTTTTTTATTTGTTGTTGTTGGTGTTGTTGTTTTGTTTTATGAAGGAAATTTCAGATAAAATGATGGGTCAATACCATATCATTTGAGAAGGCAGGCAGACCTAACCACTAGGGAAAATTAAAAAATTTCATATAGTTGGGATTCTATCAAATGAGCTTTAAAGGTATCTAAGGATTCTAGCAAGCAGAAATAAATTGGGAGTAATTGTAGATATTGGGGATACCTTGTGGAAGTCTAGATACATAAAACGAAATGCTATTTGACCACACATCAACCAGAATAATTTGGAAGGAACACAGATTTTATAAAAGGGAGTGATGAGAAATATGTTTGGAAAGGTGAACTCTAGCTGGATTGTGACAAACTCTAAATGGCAAGCTGTGGAGTTTAGATTTTGTCATAAAGTAAATCATGAGGTACTAAAGATTCTTCAGCAGAGGAGCAATATCATCAAATGCACCATCTAGCAAACATGGAATATTGGTACTAGAAAGTCAGAAGAAAGATAGAGCTATAAGGCTAAGACATCAACTGGGAAATTATTGCTATGATCCTTGAGCTAGGGTGGTAGTGGCTTTGTGAGTAGAGAAAAGATGACTGATACAATAGATAGAATAAATGTAGAATTAACAAAATTTGGCAATTAATTGAGTATACTGGGAGAGGAAAATAAAGGAGTTTATTATTATTATTCCAAGCTAATGAAACCAGGCAACCAGAAGGATGATGATACTCTTTAAAAATAAGAAAGTTTAGTAGAATGGCAGATTTAGAAAAGAAGAATGTGAGTTCTATTTATGACATGTTGAGTATAGATGTCTAAAGTAATCCAAATAAAGATATGATGCATAACAACTTCATGAAAAAAAAGATTAGAGTTAAATATATAGCTTTTGAGGTATTCTACTTTCTAATGATACCTGAATGCACAGGAACTGATAGAATCTCTTTTGAAGGGTATAGGGAGAGTAGATGGCAAGATTTTTTTGATAACGGTGCTGGAAAAATAGCTAGGTTATTGGCTTGAAGAACAAGAAATAAAATTGTTCCTATTTGTCCATAAAGACACAATTAAGATCAGAGGATTAAAAATTGTAGATGACCCAGTAAGCATTGCTCAATAAATCAATAAACATTTCTAAGATTTACAGATGTAATAAACCCACTCTTAAATTCTAGGAATAAAAAAGACAAAACAGTTTCTACCTTTAAAAAGTTCACATTTTCTTGAGCTCCTGAGTGTGGAAAGAGTAAGGGAGTTCATTTGTTCATATAACACATTTACTGATAAGAAAACTTAACATACAAAATAATTTTGAAGAGCACTGGGAGAACAAGAAAAGACTTCTTTAAGAGGAGAAACTTCCATTAACTGACACTAAGTGAAATGAGAAGAACCAGGAGATCACTGTATATGACAAAAACAAGATTATATGATGATGATGATTCAATGGGATGATTCAAATTGTTTTCAGTCTTGTGATGAAGAGAGCCATCTACATCCAGAGCAAGGACTGTGGAAGCTGAATGTCATTCACAACATAGCATTTTCACTCTTTTTGTTGTTGTTTGCTTGCATTTTATTTTCTTTCTCATTTTTCCAGTTTGATTTGATTTTTCTTGTGCAGCAAGATAATTGTATAAATACATATGTATATATTAGATTTAACACATATTTCTACTGTGTTTAACATATATTGGACTACTTGCTTTCTAGGAGAGAGAGTGGCAGAAAGGGGGGAAATTGGAACATGAGGTTTTGCAAAAATTAATGTCAAAGAATTATTCATGCAAATATTTTGCAAAATTAAAAAAGCTTCAATAAAAAAGAGAGCTAAAAAAGACGTCTTGAAGAAGCGGTAATTGAGATAAACATTAAAAGGAATAAGGAATCCCAATAGGTAGAAGCAAGGAAGAAAAATACACCAGTGGAGACATGTATCTTTAGAAAGGTATGAAAGTGCCTTGATGCATGAAGATGGATGATAGAATCCCACATGCTAACTCCAACAAAACTATGAAATTCATACCAGACCAAATAATGATAAAGAAATCCAAGGAATAAGTACAATAATTTCTTCAACCCCAAATTACACAAAAGTCAGTCAGAGACCTGGGCACAGTAGGAAAGCATTCAAGTATCATTAGAAAGTAGAATACCTCAAAAGCTATTGCACAATAAAAGAAGCAGTAGATAGACCAGAAATCTTACAGCCTACAATTCTCTATGTCCAGAGGTAGCAAAAATAGAGCATTCCCTTGAGAAAGTCCCAGCATTGTCAGAAAAACATCTGGGTTATTGGAAACCAATAGGTGCTTATTGAGAAATCACTAGGAAGAAAATCAACCAGTGAGGTGTAACAGCATACAAACTAGAACAGCTGAGGCACCCAATGGCTTCAAGTTCTCTAAAACAATGAAACATTGCAGTGAATCTAAAATACCAGCAGTCTAAAGCTCACTTATCTAAGGTGGGGGAGCATAACCCTGAAAAGTGAAAATCAATTCAGGATTACAGATGGCTCAGGGAAAGACAAAGCAGGGCCAACTTTTCCTCTAGAAAGGAGAATCTGACCCTGTCACAAAGCCACAATTCAAGAACAAGGGCTAGAAAGAAAGATTCCAGTCAATATGATTATTCATTTATTTATTTTTGTAAATCTAGATATTGGCAAAAATTCATCCCAGAAAGAAAAAAGCAACTTGTCAATAAATGTAATTTTGCCTTGATCAAAGTTTAAAAAAAAAAAAGGTAAAAATGGATTTTCACAATGAATACAAAGAAGAAATTAAGCAAGAACAAATGCAAGAAATTGAGGGTCATACAAAAAACAGCAGGTAGGCCCATTTGACTAAGGAGTGATAGAAATTAGTGTGTAATTAGCCTAAAAAGACAGAATGCAGCCTGGCTATGAATATACCAAAGAGAGGAAGTTGTATTTTTATCCTAAAGGCAGTATTTTATCCTAGAGGGAACCACTGACATTTCCTTAGAAGGGAAGTGACAAGGTCGGGCCTGTGGTTTAGGAGTATCAATTTGGCAGCTGTGTAAAGAACAGAGAGGGGAAACTGTATGAGAAAAAACAATTATGAATGCAATGGCCCCAATAAAATAGTGAAGAGGACCAAAACTAGGGTAGTTATGGTGTGAGAGAAAAGGATGCTATAGAAGTAGAATTTACAATACTTAGCAACTGGTTGGATGGATAGAAAGTCAGAGAGAGGCAATAATTGAGAAAGAATAGTCAATTCCCTTTGGCATCACTTTAGCAAAATATCTTGATTAATTTAATTGTTTTGGTAGAAAGGGGAGAGGATTTTATTGTCTGTCCTTGAAATAGCCAGGTCATAAATAAGTAGGGTACTGAAGCCTTCTGGTGATGAGAATTGCTATTATAAATGTAAATGAAATGCTTCAGAGGGTGTGGATATAACAAGCACAATTTTATTATTGTTTGTATTATCTTAATCTGAAGCCCATTTATCCACTCGAAAATTGTGTTCTTTGGATCATTAGTCCAGATATATCCTTTATTAACTATGATTTCCAACCATATGTTTTTCCTTGTTCTCACCCTATAAAACAGAAACAATATAATCAATTACTTAGTGTCTTTAAAGGATGATTTGAAGCCCACCTTGAAAGCAATCAAAAGAGTGTTCAAACAGGGAGATGTCTACTTCAAGGCTTATAGTGATCCATGAGCATAGAAGGTAAAGTCAAGGCAGTGGACCTGCTTCTTGTATCTACTGGAATGCCAGGATTAAAAACCCAAGGTCAGACCATCCAGGCCAGTACAATGCATGGTTCAATGTGGGGTCGGCTACCTTCTACTATGAATGGTCCTATCCACAATTAAATTCAAAGGACTTCCTTAGCATCCCATTATAATCAATCTTAATAACATAAAAATGCTCATTTGACATAAAAGTAAAAAGCATTTTAACTGAATACCGTCTGAATTTAGGTCATATTTTTTCCCCAATCTAGCTTGTCAAAACTCTAAGTACTACCTGCAGTTTTACTCAAATTGGTCAAATCAAGGGAAGTCAACAAACATTTATTAAGCAGCTATTTTGTGTGATCTACTGTACTAAGTCATGAGCTTTCAATGATGCAGTATAACAGTAAAGACATCATATAAATAATTATATAAAATCAAAATAAATACAAAATAAATTGGATATAATCTCAGGCATAGATGGCACTAGAAACAACTAGTTTCTATCAATCCCATTACTTTCTATAATAATGATAATAACAACAACAACAATAATAATAAATGAGGACTTTATCTTTAAATAATATTGGCCTCTTTTAGCACCCCTTCCCATATAAATTTGGGTCTCTGAATTTGTCACTGTAAGATTAATTTAGGTTCAGAATTCACATTCAGCAGACCTAGTCTTAAAGAGGGTGGTTATAAGTTGATTT
>NW_026262342.1:0-6988 GCF_016432865.1 Antechinus flavipes | reverse complement strand
TTAAAGGATGATTTGAAGCCCACCTTGAAAGCAATCAAAAGAGTGTTCAAACAGGGAGATGTCTACTTCAAGGCTTATAGTGATCCATGAGCATAGAAGGTAAAGTCAAGGCAGTGGACCTGCTTCTTGTATCTACTGGAATGCCAGGATTAAAAACCCAAGGTCAGACCATCCAGGCCAGTACAATGCATGGTTCAATGTGGGGTCGGCTACCTTCTACTATGAATGGTCCTATCCACAATTAAATTCAAAGGACTTCCTTAGCATCCCATTATAATCAATCTTAATAACATAAAAATGCTCATTTGACATAAAAGTAAAAAGCATTTTAACTGAATACCGTCTGAATTTAGGTCATATTTTTTCCCCAATCTAGCTTGTCAAAACTCTAAGTACTACCTGCAGTTTTACTCAAATTGGTCAAATCAAGGGAAGTCAACAAACATTTATTAAGCAGCTATTTTGTGTGATCTACTGTACTAAGTCATGAGCTTTCAATGATGCAGTATAACAGTAAAGACATCATATAAATAATTATATAAAATCAAAATAAATACAAAATAAATTGGATATAATCTCAGGCATAGATGGCACTAGAAACAACTAGTTTCTATCAATCCCATTACTTTCTATAATAATGATAATAACAACAACAACAATAATAATAAATGAGGACTTTATCTTTAAATAATATTGGCCTCTTTTAGCACCCCTTCCCATATAAATTTGGGTCTCTGAATTTGTCACTGTAAGATTAATTTAGGTTCAGAATTCACATTCAGCAGACCTAGTCTTAAAGAGGGTGGTTATAAGTTGATTTAAGTAAGACATAATCATTGAACATTCTTGCTGTTATCATATATACAATGTATTCCTGGTTCTGCATGTTTCACTCAAAATCAGTTCATGTAAATCTTTCCAGGCCTGGAAACTTCTTTGTGAAAGGAAGCATGGAGTCAGTAAGCCCAGAAGATAAGAGTACAGAAAGGGGAGTTATTTGAAAGAGGACAAGAAAGATTGCAAGAGTTTGCAGGGTTAAGGACTGTTAGAATAGGAGTTTATCATTGATCTCCAGGCACTAAGTCTACAGAGTAGTAACTTCATTTTGTCAAACATGAGAAGTTTTTGGTTCTTGGAGACAATCAGGGTAGAATGACTTGCTAGCAAGTATCTTAGATCAGACCTGAACTCAGGTCCTCCTGATTTCAAGTGGTATTCTCTCTACTTCACTACCTAGTATCCCATGAGAATACTTTTCCTGGCAACAGGGGTCAGCTGTTCAAGGAACATCAAGTAAGCCAGTATGGGTAGATCATGTCCATAAAGGTAATGGCTCCTAATAACTCAGATTGTGTGCTCCCACAACATACTTCAGGGATCACAGAGAGTCACCGAAGATTGAAAGGATTGAACACCACAACCGATACCACAATACCTTAATCTGCCTTTTCTATAATTTCCTCTTGTCCCCTCTTTCCTTCATGTTGCCTTCTTAAGTGAAATGGATTTCTGCACCCATCTGCATGTTTGTGAATTTTCCTTCCTTCAATCATTTCAGAGGAGAAAGAGGCTGAAGTGTCAGTTGTTGCCCTTTCTTCTTGCTTGCATAGATTTTCACTATACCCTTTGACAATATGAACAATAATCACTAGTACAGTTATGATCCACATTGGAAATCTTCTATTTGAAGTATTTTCTTTTGGATCTGGACTCTCCGACCTTTGGCAATGATGTTCCTGGAAGTTTTCATTGAGGGGATTTCTTTTAGGATGTGATCAGTGGATTCCTTCTTTTTCTACTTTATTTACCCTTTGGTCCTATGAGATCTGGACAGTTTTCGTTTGATGGTATCAGGAAATGGGATGTCTAGACTCCTTTTTTTTTATTTTTTGTTTGTTTTGATCCTGGCATTTCACTACTCTGAAGCTTTGGTTTCCTCTTCAATCTGTTTTCCAAGTCATTTATTTTGCTATTAGATACTTTATATTTTCTTCTATTTTTATCAGACTAGCTATGAGCCTTCCAACACAACCACATAAGGCAAATAGTGAGCCCATGAGGCCCAGAATATAAAATGGAACTTGGCCACACCCATCCAGCATTGGAAGGAAGCTGGCAGCACCAGTCTCTGAAAGCAAAACAATTTCAGATGAAGCCTTAAGGGATGAAATAAGTAACTCTCTGATTCAAAAGGCTCTCTCAGGAGAATTTTTAAAAATAATACCAAAAGAGAGAAGAAAAACTGGCAAAGGAATTGAAAGCTTTGAGAAAGGAAACACAAAAATTGTCTGAAGCAAATCACTCCTTAAAAAATAAATTTGATGAAATGGAAAAAGAAAGCAACTCCTTGAAAAACAGAATTGATAAAATGAAAACTGAGAACAACTCCCTAAAAATAGAATTGGTGAAATGGGGAAAAAAATCCAATGAATTAAAAAACTCATTTAAAACTTTAATTGGCCATATGCAAAAGAAGGCAAGAAAAAATGCTAACTGAAGAAAATAATTGACTAAAATTTAAAATTTAACAAATGTAAGTGAATGGCTTAATGAGACACACCAAGAATCAGTCAAACAAAACCAAAAAAAAAAAAGGAAGAAAATGTAAAATATCTCATCAGAAAAACAAGAGACCTAGAAAACACATCCAGGAAAGACAATCTAAGAATTATTGGATTACCTGAAAACCACATTAAAGAAAAGAGCTTAGCCAACATCTTTCTGGAAATCATGAAAGAAAAGTGCTCTGATATCCTTGAACCAGATGGTAAAATAGTCATAGAAAGAATCCACCCACCACTTCCTGAAAGAGCCTCTAAAATGAAAACTCCTAGGAATACTGTACTTAAATTCTAGAATTATCAGATTAAGGAGAAAATACTGTAAATACCTAGAAATATTGAGGAGGCACAATCAGCACCACTTAGTACCTAATAGTTTCCACTTTAAAGGATCAAAAGGCTTTGAATATAAAATATTCTGAAGAGAAAGAAACTTGCATTGCTGCTAAAAGGAGTCATTCAGCAAGTAAAATGGGGTAAATAACATCTCATGAAGAGGCACAAAAAACCTATTATAATTGAGGGAAAGAAGGGAGCGAGATGAGCATTCTGTGAAACTTAATCTCATCAGATTTGACGCAACAAGAAAATATCCAACATATTAAGCTTCACAGAGAAACTTGACTCATGCTATAGGGAAGTAGGAGAGGAATGGGAAAAAGAAAAAAGAGTGTGTGTGCTGGGGTGCGGTGGGAAGGGGTAATAGAAGGAAGAACAGAAGTAGAAGGGGAAAGGGTTAAGAACTGGGAAAGGGGCTGCATACAGGGAGAGCTGTTTGAGGAAAGTGGTGATCAGAGTGAAAACAATGGGGAGGAGGGAATGGCAAAAGGAAAGGGAAAACTTGGGGAAAAGGAGATGGCTTAGATTTCTGCATTAGGATGTAAGCCTGGACTCACCCAGCTAATGGGAGAAAAGGTCAGAAGAGAGTGGGGCTTCCAAGTTAGGGTCTATATAATCCAGTGTTTGCAGTTTTTGCTTTGCCCTATTTAGCTGACACTGCTGTCTTTGGGAACTTCCTCCTGAGATCATAATTAATGCTTTTTGCTTTTCTACCTTGAGCATCTCTGATTTCAATTGGGATAGGGAGGAGCATTTTTGAGAAAAACAATTAGGAGGATATGAACAGACAATTTTCAGATGATGAAATTTTAACTATTACCACTCATATGAAAGAGTGTTCCAAAATACTATTGATCAGAGAAATGCAAATTAAGACAACTCTGAGATACCACTGCACACTTGTTAGATTGGCTATGATGACAGGAAAAAATAATGATGAATGTTAGAGGGGATGCGGGAAAACTGGGACACTGATGCATCGTTGGTGGAGCTGTGAATGAATCCAACCATTCTGGAGAGCAATCTGGAATTATGCCCAAAAAGTTATCAAACTGTGCATACCCTTCGATCCAGCAGTGTTACTTCTGGGCATATATCCCAAAGAAATACTAAAGAAGGGAAAGGGACCTGTATGTGCCAAAATGTTTTTGGCAGTCTTGTTTGTAGTGGCTAGAAACTGAAAATTGAATGGATGCCCATCAATTGGAGAATGGCTGGGTAAATTGTGGTATAGGAATGAAATAGCCCAGGCAATAAAATTCAAGACAGCCGCAATGAGGAAGATGTAGAATTTATTTGGTACCGAGCTCGGGATGGAATGATCTAATTCCGTCCCTTTACAGAACTAAAGACAGCCTTATAAACATTTTTTGTTGTTTGGCTTGTTACATTGTAATCTGTGACTAGCATTTTACAACAGGAGGGTGGGACAGATATTTTAACATAGATCAGTATCGAGTACCTCCCGAGTACCACCCACCTTGAACATATACCTTAAGGGCATTGTAGAGCTGGCCTTTTGAAATACAAAACAAATCCCCAATCTAGCTGAGCAAACTTTCTTCTGCTGCCCCAAGGCAGAAAGGAGGGATTTGTCCATTTCATGAATGTTATGGAATATTATTGTTCTGTAAGAAATGACCAGCAGGATGAATACAGAGAGGCTTGGAGAGACTTACATGAACTGATGCTAAGTGAAATGAGCAGAACCAGGAGATCATTATACACTTCAACAACGATATTGTATGAGGATGTATTCTGAAGGAAGTGGATTTCTTTGACAAAGAGACCTAACTGAGTTTCAGTTGATAAATGGACAGAAGCAGCTACATCCAAAGAAAGAACACTGGGAAATGAATGTGAACTATTTGCATTTTTGTTTTTCTTCCCGGGTTATTTTTTCCTTCTGAATCCAATTCTCCCTGTGCAACAAGAGAACTGTTCGGTTCTCAAACATATATTGTATCTAGGATATACTGCAACATATCTAACGTATATAGGACTGCTTGCCATCTAGGGGAGGGAGTGGAGGGAGGGAGGGGAAAAATCGGAACAGAAGTGAGTGCAAAGGATAATGTTGTAAAAAAAATTACCCTGGCATGTATTCTGTTAATGTAAAGTTATTATGAAATAAAATAAAATATTAAAAAAAAAAGAAGAAAGACAATTAGGAGTGGGGGCAGCTAGGTGGTGCTATGGATAGCATATGATCTTTGAAGCTAGGAAGATCTAATTTCAAAACTGGCCTCAGATATTTCCTAGCTGTGTGACCCTGACCAAGTCACTTAACCCCAAAAGTCTCACCCAAACAAAACAAAACAAAAATTAGGGGTACTAATCATTCATCTCAGACAATGTCAAACTTAAAAATGAGTCAATCAAGAGAGAAATATACATTATACTTAGGTATATAAAATTATTTTAGATGTTGTTATGAATGTCTATACAAATACATGTGTACATATGTTTGTATGTGTATGTATGTGATTGTTTTCTGTATACATGCATGTGTTCATGAATGTGTTATGTCCAGAAACATGTTGTGTGTACATAAAAATATATGTGCTGAACTGAAACCTGTATGGCAGATGTATCGGGCAGGAAAATGGAAAAAAAGATAAAATACAATTTTCTCAATATTCATCCATTTTGCTTACATCACCAGACTTGCTGCCAGAAGTTTGCTCCTAAGCATTGCTATAATTTGTCATTGACGATGAATTCCCCCCTTTCATTTTTTTTATTAAAGATTTTTAATTTTCAAAAAATATCCACTGATAATTTTTCAACATTAACCCTTGCAACAGCCTGTGTTCCAATTTTTCTCCCTTCTCCCCACCTCTTCCTTTAGATAGCAAATAATCCAATATATGTTAACTCCAATATATGCATACATGTTACACAATTATTTTGCTGCATAAGAAAAATGAAATCAAAAAGAAAAAAATGAGAAATAAAATTCAAACAACAAAGAGAGTGAGAATGCTATGTTGTGATCCACACTCAGTTTCCACAGTCCTCTCTCTGGGCATAGATGGTTCTCTTCATCACAAAGTCACTGGAAATGCCCTGAATCATCTTATTGTTGTTAAAGTGTCACGTCCATCAGAATTTATCATTGTATAATCTTGCTGTTGCCATGTACAATGATCTGGTTCTGCCCATGTCACTTAGCATCAATTCATGTCAGTCTCTCCAGGCCTCTTTGAAATCATTCTGCTGATGGCTTGTTATGGAATATTCCATGAGATTCATATATCTTAACTTATTCAGGCATTCTGTAACTAAAGGACAGCCACTCAGTTTCCAGTTTCTTCACAATACAAAACATTTTTGCACATGTGGGTCCCTTTCCATCTTTTAGGATCTCAATGGCATATAAAACCAGTACAAACACTGCTAAATCAAAGGGTATGCATAATTTGACAGTCCTTTGGGCATAGTTCCAAATTGTTCTCTATGCCCTTTCATTTTTGATACTGGTGATTTGTTTTTTCTTTCCTTTTTCTTATCAAATTAACCTTTTTACCTATTTTGTTGCTTTTTTCCCTAAATCTTAGCTTTACTCATTAGTTCATTAGTTTTCTTATTTTCAAATTTATTGATCTTTCCTTGGGATTTCTAATTTGATATTTAATTGGGAATTTTAATTTCTTTTCTTGTTCATTTCCTTGCTTACTTAGTTGCATGTCCAAGTCGTTGATGTCTTTATTTTTTTCACATACCTATTTAAAGAGAAAAAAAATGCCTTACAAAATTTACTGTTTTGGCTGTATATCTCATAGGTTTTCATACATTGTTGCATGACTGTCATTCTCTTGGTAGAATTATGAAATGTTTCT
The DNA here is from genome assembly GCF_016432865.1 of Antechinus flavipes. Lineage (NCBI taxonomy): Eukaryota > Metazoa > Chordata > Mammalia > Dasyuromorphia > Dasyuridae > Antechinus > Antechinus flavipes. Next base: position 246 of record NW_026262342.1, on the reverse strand, counting down.
ATAATTTGTTTCATTCACTCATTTTTTAGAATTAGATTCAACCATTCTGGAGAGTAATTTGGATCTATTCAGAAAGGGCTATCAAACTGCAAATACCTTTTGAAATGGTAATTTCCTTAAAGGACCTGTGCCCCAAAAAAATCATAGGGGAGGGAAAAGAACCCAGTGCAAAGCTGTTTGTAGCTGCTCTTTTTTTCTGATAGGAACTGGAAAATCAGTACATGCCCATCAATTGCAGAATGACTG
>NW_026262341.1:0-5967 GCF_016432865.1 Antechinus flavipes | reverse complement strand
CTTTCAACTTACATACTAATTTAAAATTAAGATTAAATTATTTTTAATTGTAAGTTGTAAGAGAATGTGTCATTATCCTTATCTTAGCTATAAAATATTTTCCTAAAATGATTATTAAAGCAAATTAATAAATTCAAAACAAAGATAAGATTGAAAGAAGAAACCACAAAATTATATTACTAGCTTTTATAAAGCTTGAATAATCCACATTTACCACTTTATTCCATATTGTCTTCTGGGTTCTCTCTTTCTTTCTACAGCTTTCCTGTCCAGTTCTTACTAGAGTGAGCAGATACCAAGCAAATTCACTGAATATCAACAAATCCTTCTTAAGTTATGTTAGGCCTAAAGCAACAATAGATCTTAAAAGGAATTTGCAAAGAAATTTGATTGCAAAGAAATGTGATTCTTTTTCATCATTCTAACAAGAAGACTGATTGATTCTAAAGGTGATATCCTTGACTGAAAAAGCAAATAAATTTAGATTAATTACAATGTCACCAGAGTGATATGTGCAATTGCAGAACCAGAGAAAATAATGTGTTTCTCATCTACAAAACTCTGGTAATAGTACCCAGGGAATAAACTACTTGAAAGCACCCTTCTCGTGCTCCCCAAGAGGCTCAACAATATAAACAATGTAGTTGAGAGAGTAACTCAAAAAACCTTGGAAATATCAGTTTTTGCTACAAAAGAAGCACCCACAGCAGTCCTTCATCAAGGAGACAGTGTGATAGAGTGGGTGAACCTCCCAGCACAACCAGAACAAAGCCTTACGCCTTACCCAGTGCTTGTGGCTAGAATTCTATTAAAGGCCATTAAGCGAGCAGTACAATTATCGGGACAAGACCTGACAAGATATATACCTTCTATACAAATGCACAAATTAATGTATGCTGTGAAAACCATCCCAGAGTGGCAGATTTTATTGGCATGGCTCCAAATTTTGCACATGGATCTCCATTAAAGATAACCAGACTACTGCATAATTGGCAATGGATTTTTGAGGAGAAGGTTTCTAAGGTTCCTCTTGAAGGACCAACCATTTTTACAGACGCAGCCAAACAAAATATTTGTGCTGTATACTCTCATGATCTAACTGTAAAAAGAGTAGTCAGAACTCCTTTTCAGTCCACTCAGCAGAACGAATTATATGCGATCATGCTAGCTCTCACTTATTACCCAGGCGACATAAATATATATCTGATTCAGCCTATTCAGTAGGTGTGGTACAAAGAATTGCCACAGCCCAAATAAAATTTGCAGCTTCTAATATATATCAGCTCTTTAAGGAACTTCAAGAGCAAGTGAGAAAGCATCCAGGAAAGATTTATATCCTGCATGTCCATTCACATAGTGGACTTCAGGTCCTATTTTTGATGGAAATTCAAAGGCAGATAGCCTTTTAACTATGTTGGCCAGTACGCCTTTATTTCAGGAGGCCCAGGAATCCCATTCTAAATACCATCAGGCTGCTCGAGCTTTGCGTTTACAGTTTGGGATTACAAAAGAAGAAGCTAGGAGCATAGTGAAAAGCTGTACAGCTTGCCTTCCCTTCCACGCTCCTACACTGCCTCCAGGGAAGAACCTCGTGGTTTGAGACCCAATGAAATCTGGCAAATGGATGTGACTCATTATAAATCTTTGGTCGTCTGTCTTTTATCCACGTTGTGGTAGACACCTTTTCAGGATTCACTTTTGCCATACCAGCAGCAAAAGAGACAGCCCGAGTGGTCACTGAATTCCTCATTCAAGCATTCGCAATTATGGGTGTGCCACAAGAAATAAAAACAGATAATGGACGGCATATACCTCCAAACATTTTGAACACTTTTGTGCACAGTATAAGATTCTACACACTACTGGCATACCCTTCAATCCTCAAGGTCAAGCAATAGTAGAAAGAAGAAACAGAGACATTAAGACACTCCTCCAAAAAACAAAAGAAAGGAGGAGCCACGGGTAACCCTAGAGAACTTCTAAATTTAGTTCTCTATACCATTAATTTTTTAATCTTTGATAAAGATGCACTGGCTCCAGCAGACAGGTTTTTAAACCCACCAGAAGAGCAGTGTCCAGTGCGAGCAGCTCCACTATCTTTAGATAATCGCCAGGTGATGTGGGAGAGACCCAGAAAGTGGTGAATGGAAAGTAACTCCTAATTATTGCTCTAATTTCCTCTTCGTTAGTGGTGAGTTCTCCCTTTTCATTTTTAAGACTAACAATTTGATTTTCCTCTTTCCTTTTTTTAATCAGATTTACTAAGGGTTTGTCTATTTTGTTGGTTTTTTCATAGAACCAACTCTTAGTTTTATTAATCAATTCAATAGTTTTTTTACTTTCATTTTTATTGATCTCTCCTTTTATTTTTGAATTTCAAGTTTAGTGTTTGATTGGGGGTTTTTATTTGTTCCTTTTCTAGCATTTTTAGTTGCAAGCCCAATTCATTGACCTTCTCTTTCTCTATTTTATACAAATAGGCCTCTAGAGATATGAGATTTCCCCTTATTACCGCTTTGGCTGCATCCCATACATTTTGGTATGATGTCTCATTATTATCATTTTCTTGGATGAAGTTATTAATTATGTCTATAATTTGCTGTTTCACCCAATCATTCTTTAGTATGAGATTATTTAGTTTCCAATTATTTTTTGGTCTACTTTCCTGTGGCTTTTTATTGAATGTAATTTTCAATGCATCATGGTCTGAAAAGGATGCATTCACTATTTCTGCCTTACTGCATTTGAGTTTGAGGTTTTTATGTCCTAATATATGATCAATTTTTGTATAAGTTCCATGAACTGCTGAAAAGAAGGTGTACTCCTTTCTGTCCCATTACATTTTCTCCAGAGATCTATCATATCTAATTTTTCTAGTATTCTATTTATCTCTTTGACTTCTTTCTTATTTATTTTGTGGTTTGATTTATCTAATTCTGAGAGTGCAAGGTTGAGATCTCCCACTATTAAAGTTTTACTGTCTATTTCTTCTTGCAGCTCTCTTAATTTCTCTTTTAGGAATTTAGATGCTACACTACTTGGTGCATATATATTTAATATAGATACTTCTTCATTATTCATTCTACCCTTTAGCAAGATATAGTGCCCTTCCTTATCTCTTTTGATTAGATCAATTTTTGCTTTAGCTTGATCTGAGATCAGGATGGCTACCCCTGCTTTTTTGGCTTCACCTGAAGCATAGTAGATTTTGCTCCAACCTTTTACCTTTAACCTGCATGTATCACCCCGCTTCAGGTGTGTTTCCTGTATACAACATATTGTAGGATTCTGGCTTTTAATCCATTCTGCTAACCGCTTCCTCTTTATAGAGGAGTTTACCCCGTTCACATTTATGGTTAAAATGACCAATTCTGTATTACTCTGCCATCTTGTTAACCCCGGTTTATGCTTTTCTCCCTTCTTACTCCTTACCCCCTCCCTTACCCCCTTCCCAGTATTAAGCTTGTGAGCTCCCCTTGCTTCTCACAGCCCTCCCTTTTTCAGTATCCCTCCCCCCCCTTAGAGTTCCCCCCCCCCAACTTACCCCTTTCCCTCCCAGTTACCGTATTCCCTTCCACTTAGCTTATTCCTTCCTTTTTCACTTCTCCCTTCTCACTTTTCAATGAGGTGGGAGAAGTTTCACCATAGAATGAATATGTCTAAAATTCTTCTCTTAATGCCAATTCTGAAAGCAGTAAAATACTCACTATTTTCATTCCTCTCCATTCTTTCTCTCAGATTTACTAGGTTTTCTTTGCCTCTTCATGAAATGTAGTACCCCCACTTTCCCTTTTTTCTAGTACAATGTCCTTTCCACAACTAGTTTCTAGAACAAGGTATACATGTATTCTTTATACATCTTTACAGCCGAAATATAGTTCCCAAGATTAATCTTTACCTTTTTAGATTTCTCTTGAGTTCTGTGCTTGTAGATCAAATTTTTTGTTAAGTTCTGGCTTTTTCATCAGAAATAGATGAAATTCGCTTATTTCGTTGAATGTCCATCTTCTTCCCTGGAAAAAGATGCTCAATCTCGCTGGGTAAGTTATTTTTGGTTGCATACCAAGTTCCTTAGCCTTTCGGAATATCATATTCCAGGCCCTTCGATCCTTTAATGTGGATGCTGCCAGATCCTGGGTGATCCTTATTGTGGCTCCTTGATACTTGAATTGGGTTTTTCTAGCCGCTTGCAGTATTTTTTCTTTGCCTGAGGGTTCTGGCATTTGGCCACTATATTCCTTGGTGTTTTGATTTTAGGATCCCTTTCAGTAGGGGATCGATGAATTCTTTCAATGTCTATTTTACCTTCTGTTTCTATGACTTCTGGGCAGTTCTCTTTGATAATTTCCTGGAAGATAGTGTTCAGGCTTTTTTTTTCATCATACTTTTCTGGAAGTCCGATGATTCTCAGGTTGTCTCTCCTGGATCTGTTTTCCAGGTCTGTTGTCTTCCCCAGAAGGTATTTCACATCCTTTTCCATTGTTTGATTTTTTTGGATTTGCTTGACTGATTCTTCTTGTCTCCTCGAGTCATTCAATTCCAATTGTTCGACCCTGATTTTCAGTGAGGTATTTTCTTCACTCACTTTTTTAAGATCTTTTTCTAATTGTCCAATTGAGTTCTTTTGTTCTGTGGAATTTTTTTCCATTTCGCCAATTTTGTTTTTTAGAGAGCTGTTTTCTGTTTCCAGTTCACTAATCCTATTTTTCAAGGATTTGGTTTCTTTATCCACTCTCTCTTTAACTGACTTCTCCAGGCTCTTTTGCCAAGCCTCCCTCTCTTTTTCCCATTTTTCTTCTAGCTCCCTTGTGAGAGCCTTTTTAATTTCCTCCATGAGATTCATCTGTGCTGAGGGACATAAGGTCTCTTCCTTCGGGGATTCACCTGGGGACTGTTTGTTTTTAGTCTCCTCAGGGTTTGGAGTCTGCTCTTTATCTGTATAAAAGCTGTCCAGGGTTAAATTCTTTTTCAGTTTCTTGCTCATCTGTCTATTTATCAAAGACAAACTATCAAAGAAACAGAAGGAAAAAAAAACCCCTTGAATGGAGGCTGCTTTCTTTGGGGGAGGGGCAGGGTATTTGTGAGGCACAGGTCCTACTGTGCTATGGCGCCTGCGCACTGAGATCCGAGCGCTCTGAGATCCGAGCGGGTTAAGACACTGTGGGGGAGGGGTGGCCAGGACCGAGAGAAACTCCAGCTGTCCGGGATTGTATTCTTCACCCCCGGTGTTTTTAGCTTCTCTGCTGGGCTGCTGACTTGCTCCTATAGCAAAGCTCTCACCGCAGAGACGGCTGCGATCGTGTCCTACCACCTCTCCGCTCCACCGGTTCTGAGCTGCTATCTGTGCTTTGGTTGCCGCTGCTGCCCGCAGACTGCTTCCAAATACCGTCCCCGCCCTCGCGCAAAAACAGACCTTTCTTGACGAGTCTCGAGGATGGTTTCTCTTGGTAAGTAATTGTATGGTTTTTTTTTCAGTCGAGCATTAATTCAGAGGCATGAAATGAAATGAATAGTGAGAGAAAAACACGGAGATTACACAGAAGTGTATTTCCTCTCCGCCATCTTGGCCGGAAGTCCCATTTTCCAGTTTCTAGCCACTACAAACAGGGCTGCCACAAACATTTTGGCACATACAGGTCCCTTTCCCTTCTTTAGCACCTCTTTGGGATATAAGCCCAATAGTAACACTGCTGGATCAAAGGGTATTCATAATTTGATAATTTTTTGGGCATAATTCCAGATTGCTCTCCAGAATGGTTGGATTCGTTCACAACTCCACCAACAATGCATCAGTGTCCCTGTTTTCCCGCATCCCCTCCAACATTCATCATTATTTTTTCCTGTCATCTTAGCCAATCTGACAGGTGTGTAGTGATATCTCAGAGTTGTCTTAATTTGCATTTCTCTGATCAATAGTGATTTGGAACACTCTTTCATGTGAGTGGTAATAGTTTCAATTTCATCATC
>NW_026262340.1:0-4988 GCF_016432865.1 Antechinus flavipes | reverse complement strand
CAAAGCTCTCACCGCAGAGACGGCTGCGATCGTGTCCTACCACCTCTCCGCTCCACCGGTTCTGAGCTGCTATCTGTGCTTTGGTTGCCGCTGCTGCCCGCAGACTGCTTCCAAATACCGTCCCCGCCCTCGCGCAAAAACAGACCTTTCTTGACGAGTCTCGAGGATGGTTTCTCTTGGTAAGTAATTGTATGGTTTTTTTTTCAGTCGAGCATTAATTCAGAGGCATGAAATGAAATGAATAGTGAGAGAAAAACACGGAGATTACACAGAAGTGTATTTCCTCTCCGCCATCTTGGCCGGAAGTCCCATTTTCCAGTTTCTAGCCACTACAAACAGGGCTGCCACAAACATTTTGGCACATACAGGTCCCTTTCCCTTCTTTAGCACCTCTTTGGGATATAAGCCCAATAGTAACACTGCTGGATCAAAGGGTATTCATAATTTGATAATTTTTTGGGCATAATTCCAGATTGCTCTCCAGAATGGTTGGATTCGTTCACAACTCCACCAACAATGCATCAGTGTCCCTGTTTTCCCGCATCCCCTCCAACATTCATCATTATTTTTTCCTGTCATCTTAGCCAATCTGACAGGTGTGTAGTGATATCTCAGAGTTGTCTTAATTTGCATTTCTCTGATCAATAGTGATTTGGAACACTCTTTCATGTGAGTGGTAATAGTTTCAATTTCATCATCTGAAAATTGTCTAATTGAATTGCATTAACAATTCTATTGACCATTGCTCTGATCAGAGAGATCAGTTACAGAAGGAAAAATTCAAGAACATAACTATAACATAAGCAATTGAGTTTTAACAGCTTATCAATCAATTGTCCCATTAACTGTCACAGGGTGGAGCTTTAAAACTCCCAAATAGCATTAGCTAATTAACTCTAAGCCCAAAAACTCCAATGACATAAACTCCAATAACAGATGTCAAATTTCGGATAAATCTTAAACAATTATTTATCATATCCTTATAAGTCATAACAGAAAGCAATTTTGTCTCAGTAAGTTCACAACTTAGAACAATTATCATATCTAGGTAGATGTTACATAAGTGAGCATTATACATACAAATCATTTTGCTTTTAAAATACCCAATACATAGAAAAATATCCCAAATTGCATATTGTCCATAACAAACATTTTCAAAAGGACAAAGAGAAAAAACTATTATGTTCAGAGGCCCTTAAATAACCTCAGAATGACCCAATACAATCAATTTAAACTTATACAAAAAACCCAATTCCACATGAAAGAATTCAAGAAGGTTTTTTAACATAGCAATTAAACTTTTAGAAATACTCAGACCAAAGTATGGATCCCATTTTATGGATCATATTTACGACCATTTTCTTTTAACCAAAAAAAATTTTATGTATCAAGAAACAAATATTCAATCAATTAAGCTAAAGTAAGCATGTCCTTAAAAATCACACTTTGCTGCACTGGCTGTAAATCAGTTAAGAAAAAAAAAGCGGCAGGAACATACTCAGGGAGGTGAGGGGCGGAGAAGATTCCATATGGCCATCCTTCCCCCACTCCTGACCCCCTAGAAAAAACTTCCCTCAGGTTCCCCACTCAATTTTCTACATGGGGATCCTTTTCAAGATTTAGCCCATCAGTTTCCCAATATCAGGTTTCTTCCCAAATCCACCCATTTCCAACTTTCTCTTTCCTTCTGACTACATACTTATACAATCTCCTTAAAGAACTTTCCTTCCCAGATACTCCTTTGGTAAAGTAGCAGAAGGCAGTGGGGGTGGGTGACTCCTTCCCCCACCTCTTCACCTACTCCCAAAAGTCTTTCTTTCACCCTTCTGATACTAATCGAACCTTTAATTTCCCTTGCAAATCAGTCCTTCCTAACTCACCTGCATTCCTCTTTCCTTTTCCCATCAAAAACCTGTAAGATTCAACCCTATAGTGAATAATAAACCTCCAAAAATCCACACATGTCCAGCAGAGCTGGATTTAAAGTATTAACTCGTGTTAACAAACTTCAGAAGGTAACAAACTGAATCAAAGTAATACAGCTGTTTTTAAAAGTTTTACCACATTACTTCTAGCAGCGATTATCATCTTATCTCTAGAGCTATTTATTGCCTAGGTCAGGCTAAGCTTGAATTTTATAGTTCTTTACTCTAGCAGGCTTTTCCTTAAAGACATGCAAATTATCCTTAATCATTGTTCTTAAAACTTAACAAAGCTTTTAAATCAGCAAAAACAGATTAGGGGCAGATTAGTCCTGGAAAAACTCCCCACCCTCAGAGAGAAATGTTTCACCTTGAATTCCTTTTTCCATTCCAAAATCCAAAGCGGCTTCGGTGAATTTCCAAGGAAGCCCATTTAGTGTTTTACTCTGCCTTCACAGAGAATGCCTAGATATTCTATTCAAACGTCTTTCCTTTAAATGTTAGCATACTGCTGTATATTAACTTTCCAAACTTTCAAATCCCTTTCAATCTATATATATATATATATTATATATTTTTTTTTCTTTTCTCTCCCTTTTTCTCACAGGCTGCTGCAGTCAGCCAGAGACAGAGAGAGAGAGAGAGAGAGAGAAAGATTTTTCAAGCTTCTTGATATTTTCTAAGTCTGCAACACAGAGGCTGAATCCTTATCTCTTACAAGCTTATTGTAACTTTTAACACAAACACACACAAACAAACATGGAGCTCCAATTTACTATGTACAGTTGCAACGTTGTTTTCCAAACAACAACATAACAGACAAACCACACAGAACATGGAACATATATGACAGACTACAGTTATACAGATTCCATGACATTCAAGATTAAACATGAGAACAACAATTTTCTCAATCGTTGACACCCTGTCTGTTTCAGGAGCTGTTCAGTGAATTTGAGTGGTTCGATCTTCTCTTTAGGTTCCAAGGTGTCTTGGTCTCGTAACTGATGATAAAAGATGTGTCTTTTTGTGATCGCAGAATCTACTTGATATTTAACGAAAGTGGTTAGTTTATTAAAGGCCCAAGGGCCAAAAGAAAGGAGAAGGAGTCCCACAAGAGGGCCGAGAATACTAGGGAGAAAAGTGGATAGCAGGGAAGAAGTGGAGAACCAGTTCTTATGCCAGGATTCATTTTTTACTCTTTCCTGTTTTCTTTTTTCCAGACTGTCCCTAACTTTTGGTAGACTGTTTTCAACAAGGCCAAGTTTATCTGAATAAAAGCAGCATTCCTCCTTGAGGCTGCACCAAGACCTCCTTGTTGTAAGAAGAGAAGGTCTAAGCCTCTTCTGTTTTGCAGGACGACTTCAGCTAAGGATGCTACTGAGTCTTTAAGGTGTTTAGGTCCTGCTTGCAATTCCTGTAAATCCTTATCTATAGCAGCGCTCAATTGGGAATATTGTTTGTCATTTTGTATGAGGGAGGCTATACCCGTCCCCGTTCCTACCGCTCCTAGGCCAAGGAGGACGGTCAGGGTTAATTCAGTAAGGGGTTCCCTCCTGGTCCTGAAATTGCCAGTACTTTTTCTTTCCCAGATATCAAGGAACTCCTCGGCCTGGTATATATTAATATGAGGGAAGAGAAAGACAGAAACGCAGTAATCGCGTTTTTTGATAAAAGATCGGGCATCCAGAAATGTAGTAAGGCCAGCAGAGCAGGCAAAATACGAGCTGTCAGGAGCGGCCACATATTGCCACATCAGGTTGACAGGTATGGTGTGGTTGCAAACGCCTTCAAGCTGTTTGGGAGGAAGCATGTTAGGTCCTAGGAGACAAATTCCAATGAATTGATCAAACTGTTCTGTTAGCCCAGTGGGGTCTTCTATCAAGGACCTCATTTCCTTCTTAAAGGCCCTGACTTCTGTGGTGCTCAGGGGAGCGTTCACAAATCCTATACCTCCCTGGGCCGAAGGAACCTCTCTTAATGGATATAATTTAGGACTTGGGGTTTTAGTTCCTGGCAAAGGATAATTTCGGATATCTCTTTGAATTTGATCTAATTCCTTCCTTAAAGAGGAGAATGACTCTTTTTGGAGTCCAGGTGGGGTCAATCGAATTAAATCCTCCCGTGCCCTGAGGGGCCCTGGAGGAGCTGATGGGATTAAGTCCTTACCTTCCCTTTCCTAAAACCATGGCTTCTTCTGGGGGTGGGGATAAGTATGGAGGACGGAGAGATAACAATGGGTCCCATTGCTGGGTCTTTAAAGTTTCCTCCTTCGTGTCCTTTACACTTGGACTCTTACTCAACATTATAGAAGCCCCGGAAAGTCATAGTCCTGCATATAGAACCTCCTCTGGATTAACAGGTTCTTTTGTTATTAACCCACAAATTCAGTATTTGGCACACCCAATCTTCAAGGGAGCCAAATTTAGGCCAAATAGTGCCTCCACCAATGTCTTTGTCACCCCAGACAAAGCAGCAATACCTTATCATCTTTTTCTTGCTTTTTCCTTTATATTTTGGCAGTTTGTTCCAATTACTTAATTCGTTTCCCAAGGGACTATCTACCGATATTCTCTGATCATTTTTCTCATTTCTCTCCGCGAGGGCTGGCTGGGACTGGGCCACACCCATTGAATTTGGACGGAATCTAAATTCTAAAAACACTCAAACACGCCAATTGTCGCCAATTGACTCCAGTCACCCTAGAAGGCCTAGCCAAGCCTACCTGTCCAGAGACCTAGAGTTTAAGATTCAGGGCCTCACAGCATCCTATGAGCGACAAATCCCCCCAAGACTGCAAGAGTTTCCCAGCGAGCTCAAATTAGCCCGGGCATTTGAGCCGCAAGTCAGGGGCCTAGCCCTGCCTTCCATCAACATACATTGTAAAAGGCCGGTCATCTTTCTCAAAAGGCAAGGTGGGAGCGGCCCCAAGTACCTGGGCGAAGTAAACCTTTAGATAAAGAAACTCTAGCCCCAGGAAAAAAGCTTAGCAACAATCATAGTGTGGCCACAAATTAAAATAGTTATTTAAGGCAGTTCTACTTCTGGTCTATGCAATCACACTTG
>NW_026262339.1:0-14630 GCF_016432865.1 Antechinus flavipes | reverse complement strand
CTTCAAGGGAGCCAAATTTAGGCCAAATAGTGCCTCCACCAATGTCTTTGTCACCCCAGACAAAGCAGCAATACCTTATCATCTTTTTCTTGCTTTTTCCTTTATATTTTGGCAGTTTGTTCCAATTACTTAATTCGTTTCCCAAGGGACTATCTACCGATATTCTCTGATCATTTTTCTCATTTCTCTCCGCGAGGGCTGGCTGGGACTGGGCCACACCCATTGAATTTGGACGGAATCTAAATTCTAAAAACACTCAAACACGCCAATTGTCGCCAATTGACTCCAGTCACCCTAGAAGGCCTAGCCAAGCCTACCTGTCCAGAGACCTAGAGTTTAAGATTCAGGGCCTCACAGCATCCTATGAGCGACAAATCCCCCCAAGACTGCAAGAGTTTCCCAGCGAGCTCAAATTAGCCCGGGCATTTGAGCCGCAAGTCAGGGGCCTAGCCCTGCCTTCCATCAACATACATTGTAAAAGGCCGGTCATCTTTCTCAAAAGGCAAGGTGGGAGCGGCCCCAAGTACCTGGGCGAAGTAAACCTTTAGATAAAGAAACTCTAGCCCCAGGAAAAAAGCTTAGCAACAATCATAGTGTGGCCACAAATTAAAATAGTTATTTAAGGCAGTTCTACTTCTGGTCTATGCAATCACACTTGAACTCAAAACTCATGTGCAGTTACACAAAATATTTATATAAATGCCTTCTTGAGAAATATACATGCATCATTCCTTGGGTTAATAAAAAGAACTCCTAAAAATAAAATTTTTACAAACTGTGTAGCATCCAATTGTTTCATCATAAAGACCTTCAGAGCAGTTTTGGACCATTTTGTTGTTGAAAAAGCAAAGTTATTCACAGGTGACCAATACACTCTATTGCTTGACTTTGTACACATTACATTTCAGTTTTCATATGTTCATGTATCTTTCCAGATTTTTCTGGTCATCGTAGTTACGAATCATCAAAGTATTCCATCATAATTACATAGCACAATTTCTTCAGCCATTCTGCATTTCATGAGAATTCCCTCAATTTCCAATTCTTTCCCCAAGAACAGAGGTCACATCAGTATTTTTGTACGTATATTTCCTTTTCCTTTTTTTCTTTTTTTATTATTTTATTTTATTTTTTGGTCTCTTTATTATTTTTTTTACAAAATATGCATATTTTATACAAAACACATATATACATACATATATGCAAAATACAAAATAAAAATTACAAAATATGCACATTGCAAATAGAGAAACTCAAACAATAGAATCTCTGTTCCCATTTTTTTCCCCTCCCTCTCTCCACCCCCTCCCCTAGATGGCAAGCAGTCCTTTATATGTTGGATATGTTGCAGTATATCCTAGATACAATATGTGTTTGCAGAACCGAACAGTTCTCTTGTTGCATAGGGAGAATTGGATTCAGAAGGTAAAAATAACCCAGGAAGAAAAACAAAAATGCAGATAGTTCACATTCGTTTCCCAGTGTTCTTTCTTTGGGTGTAGCTGCTTTTGTCTGTCATTTATCAATTGAAACTCAATTAGGTCTCTTTGTCAAAGAAATCCACTTCCATCAAAATATGTCCTCATACAATATCGTTGTTGAAGTGTATAATGATCTCCTGGTTCTGCTCATTTCACTTAGCATCAGTTCATGTAAGTCTCGCCAGTCCTCTCTGTATTCATCCTGCTGGTCATTTCTTACAGAACAATAATATTCCATAACATTCATATACCACAATTTACCCAGCCATTCTCCAATTGATGGGCATCCATTCATTTTCCAGTTTCTAGCCACTACAAATAGGGCTGCTACAAACATTTTGGCACATACAGGTCCCTTTCCCTTCTTTAGTATTTCTTTGGGATATAAGCCCAATAGAAACACTGCTGGATTAAAGGGTATGCACAATTTGATAATTTTTTGGGCATAATTCCAGATTGCTCTCCAGAATGGTTGGATTCGTTCACAACTCCACCAACAATGCATTAGTGTCCCAGTTTTCCCGCATCCCCTCCAACATTCATCATTTTTTCCTGTCATCTTAGCCAATCTGACAAGTGTGTAGTGGTATCTCAGAGTTGTCTTAATTTGCATTTCTCTGATCAATAATGATTTGGAACACTCTTTCATATGAGTGGTAATAGTTTCAATTTCATCCTCTGAAAATTGTCTGTTCATATCCTTTGACCATTTATCAATTGGAGAATGGCTTGATGTCTTATAAATTTGAGTTAGTTCTCTATATATTTTGGAAATGAAGCCTTTATCAGAACCTTTAACTGTGAAGATGTTTTCCCAGTTTGTTGCTTCTCTTCTAATCTTGTTTGCATTAGTTTTGTTTGTACAAAGGCTTTTTAATTTGATGTAATCAAAATTTTCTATTTTGTGATCAATAATGGTCTCTAGTTCATCTTTGGTCACAAATTTCTTTCTCCTCCACAAGTCTGAGAGATAAGCTATTCTATGTTCCTCTAATTTATTTATAATCTCTTTCTTTATGCCTAGGTCTTGGACCCATTTTGATCTTATCTTGGTATATGGTGTTAAGTGTGGGTCTATGCCTAATTTCTGCCATACTAATTTCCAATTATCCCAGCAGTTTTTATCAAATAATGAATTTTTTTCCCAGAAGTTAGGGGCTTTGGGTTTGTCAAACACTAGATTGCTATAGTTGACTATTCTGTCTTGTGAACCTAACCTTTTCCACTGATCCACTAATCTATTTCTTAGCCAATACCAAATGGTTTTGGTGACTGCTGCTTTATAATATAATTTTAGATCAGGTACAGCTAGGCCACCTTCATTTGATTTTTTTTTTTCATTAATTCCCTTGAGATTCTCTACTTTTTATTGTTCCATATGAATTTTGTTGTTATTTTTTCTAGATCATTAAAATATTTTCTTGGAAGTCTGATTGGTATAGCACTAAATAAATTGATTAGTTTAGGGAGTATTGTCATCTTTATTATGTTCGCTCGGCCGATCCAAGAACACTTAATATTTTTCCAATGATTTAAGTCTGACTTTGTGTGGAGACTTTTTTTATAATTTTGCTCATATAATTCCTGACTTTCCTTTAGTAGATAGATTCCCAAATATTTTATGGTATCAACAGTTATTCTGAATGGAATTTCTCTTTGTATCTCTTGCTGTTGGGTTTTGTTGGTGATGTATAAAAATGCTGAGGATTTATGGGGATTTATTTTGTAGCCAGCTACTTTGCTAAAATTATGAATTATTTCTAATAGCTTTTTAGTAGAATCTCTGGGGTTCTCTAGGTATACTATCCTATCATCTGCAAAGAGTGATAGTTTGGTTTCCTCATTGCCTACTCTAATTCCTTTAATATCTTTCTCGACTCTTATTGCCGAGGCTAGTGTTTCTAATACGATATTAAATAATAATGGTGATAGTGGGCAACCTTGCTTCACTCCAGATCTTAGTGGGAAAGGTTCCAGTTTTTCCCCATTGCATATGAAGCTTACTGATGGTTATGAATATATGCTCCTGACTATTTTAAGGAAAAGTCCATTTATTCCTATGCTCTCAAGTGTTTTTATTAGGAATGGATGTTGGATTTTATCAAATGCTTTTTCTGCATCTATTGAGATGATCATATGGTTTTTGTTTGTTTGGTTATTGATATAGTCAATTATGCTAATAGTTTTCCTAATATTGAACCAGTCCTGCATTCCTGGTATAAATCCTAATTGGTCATAGTGTATTATCCTGGTGACGATTTTCTGTAATCTTTTTACTAATATTTTATTTAAGATTTTAGCATCAATATTCATTAGGGAGATTGGTCTATAATTTTCTTTCTCTGTTTTCAGCCTACCTGGTTTAGGTATCAGTACCATGTCTGTGTCATAAAAGGAGTTTGGTAGGACTCCTTCAATCCCTATTTTTTCAAATAGTTTATTTAGCATTGGAGTTAATTGTTCTTTAAATGTTTGATAGAATTCACATGTAAATCCATCTGGTCCTGGGGATTTTTTCTTAGGGAGTTGATTGATAGTTTGTTCTATTTCTTTTTCTGAGATGGGACTGTTTAGGATATTTACTTCTTCCTCTGTTAGTTTGGGCAAGCTATAATTTTGGAGGTATTTTTCTATTTCATTTAAGTTGTCGAATTTATTGGCATAAAGTTGGGCAAAGTAACTCCTAATTATTGCTCTAATTTCCTCTTCGTTAGTGGCAAGTTCTCCCTTTTCATTTTTAAGACTAACAATTTGATTTTCCTCTTTCCTTTTTTTAATCAGATTTACTAAGGGTTTGTCTATTTTGTTGGTTTTTTCATAGAACCAACTCTTAGTTTTATTAATCAATTCAATAGTTTTTTTTACTTTCAATTTTATTGATCACTCCTTTTATTTTTAGAATTTCAAGTTTAGTGTTTGACTGGGGGTTTTTAATTTGTTCCTTTTCTAGCATTTTTAGTTGCAAACCCAATTCATTGACCTTCTCTTTCTCTATTTTATACAAATAGGCCTCTAGAGATATGAAATTTCCCCTTATTACCGCTTTGGCTGCATCCCATACATTTTGGTATGATGTCTCATTATTATCGTTTTCTTGGGTGAAGTTATTAATTATGTCTATGATTTGCTGTTTCACCCAATCATTCTTTAGTATGAGATTATTTAGTTTCCAATTATTTTTTGGTCTACTTCCCCCTGGTTTTTTGTTGAATGTAATTTTCATTGCATCGTGGTCTGAGAAGGATGCATTTACTATTTCTGCCTTACTGCATTTGAGTTTGAGGTTTTTATGTCCTAATATATGGTCAATTTTTGTATAGGTTCCATGAACTGCTGAAAAGAAAGTGTATTCCTTTCTGTCTCCATTACATTTTCTCCAGAGATCTATCATATCTAACTTTTCTAGTATTCTATTTACCTCTTTGACTTCTTTCTTATTTATTTTGTGGTTTGATTTATCTAATTCTGAGAGTGCAAGGTTAAGATCTCCCACTATTATAGTTTTACTGTCTATTTCTTCTTGCAGCTCTCTTAATTTCTCTTTTAAGAATTTAGATGCTACCCCACTTGGTGCATATATGTTTAATATAGATAGTGCTTCATTATCCATGCTACCCTTTAGCAAGATATAGTGCCCTTCCTTATCTCTTTTAATTAGATCAATTTTTGCTTTAGCTTGATCTGAGATCAGGATGGCTACCCGTGCTTTTTTGACTTCACCTGAAGCATAGTAGATTTTGCTCCAACCTTTTACCTTTAACCTGCATGTATCTCCCCGCTTCAGGTGTGTTTCCTGTAAACAACATATTGTAGGATTCTGGCTTTTAATCCATTCTGCTAACCGCTTCCTCTTTATGGGGGAGTTTACCCCGTTCACATTTATGGTTAGAATGACCAGTTCTGTATTACTTGCCATCTTGTTAACCCCTGTTTATGCTTTTCTCCCTTCTTTCCCCTTTACCCCCCTTCCCAGTATTAAGCTTGTGAGCACCACTTGCTTCTCACAGCCTTCCCTTTTTAGTATCCCTCCCCCCGCCTTAGAGTTCCTCCCCCTATCTTACCCCTTTCCCTCCCAGTTTCCGTATTCCCTTCCTCTTAGCTTATTCCTTCCCTTTTCACTTTTCCTTTCTCACTTTTCAATGAGGTGGGAGAAGTTTCACAATAGATTGAATATGTCTTAAGATTTTTCACGTAAAGCCAATTCTGAAGGCAGTAAGATACCCACTATATTCATCCCCCTCCATTCTTTCTCTCAGATATAATAGGTTTCCTATGCCTCTTCATGAGATGTAGTACCCCCACTTTACCCTTTTTCTGGTACAATGTCCTTTCCACATCAGTTTCTAGAACAAGGTATACATGTATTCTTTATACACCTATATAGCCGAAATATAGTTCCCAAGATTAATCTTTACCTTTTTAGATTTCTCTTGAGTTCTATATTTGTAGATCAAACTTTTTGTTAAGTTCTGGCTTTTTCATCAAAAATAGGTGAAATTCGCTTACTTCGTTGAATGTCCATCTTCTTCCCTGGAAAAAGATGCTCATTCTAGCTGGGTAAGTTATTTTTGGTTGCATACCAAGTTCCTTAGCCTTTTGGAATATCATATTCCAGGCCCTTCGATCTTTTAATGTGGATGCTGCCAGATCCTGGGGGATCCTTATTGTGGCTCCTTGATACTTGAATTGGGTTTTTCTAGCTGCTTGCAATATTTTTTCCTTCGTCTGAGGGTTCTGGCATTTGGCCACTATATTCCTTGGTGTTTTGATTTTAGGATCCCTTTCAGTGGGTGATCGATGAATCCTTTCAATGTTTATTTTGTCCTCTGTTCCTATGACTTCTGGGCAGTTCTCTTTGATAATTTCCTGGAAAATAGTGTCCAGGCTCTTTTTTTCATCATGCTTTTCTGGGAGTCCAATGATTCTCAGATTGTCTCTCCTGGATCTGTTTTCCAGGTCTGTTGTCTTCCCCAGAAGGTATTTCACATTATTTTCCATTGATTTTTTTGGATTTGCTTGACTGATTCTTCTTGTCTCCTTGAGTCATTCAATTCCATTTGTTCAACCCTGATTTTCAGTGAAGCTACACCCAAAGAAAGAACACGAAATGAATGTGAACTATCTGCATTTTTGTTTTTCTTCCTGGGTTATTCATACCTTCTGAATCCAATTCTCCCTGTGCAACAAGAGAACTGTTCGGTTCTGCAAACATATATTGTATCTAGGATATACTGCAACATATCCAACATATATAGGACTGCTTGCCATCTAGGGGAGGGGGTGGAGGGAGGGAGGGGAAAAATCGGAACAGACGCGAGTGCAAGGGATAATGTTGTTAAAAAATACCCTGGCATGGATTCTGTCAATATAAAGTAATTATTAAATAAAAATTTAAAAAAAAAAAAGAAGAAAAGGTGTCATCATTTATGTAAAAGGAATAAAGAGAATTTGAACCCAAGCCAACAGTGATCAAGGGCATGAATAGATTTGATCTGGCCAGGGTACCAAGTAACTTACCAGTGACTGTGTCATCCAGTAAAGAGGGAATGGGATTTTGCATCCAGTGGAAGCAGAAGGAATTGCTGCAGGTCTCGTGACCGTTTCCTACTGTGGGAATGAAGAGAAATGTTTTCATCTAAATGTTAAGTTCTTGTTTGTCTCCTGCAGATGCCGAGCAGTGTAAGAAGTACCCAGAGGATGAGTATCCCAATGAGCAGAGAGATCGCTGCCTCCCCAAGACTGTGACCTTCCTGGATGTGAATGAACCTTGGGGGAAGGCAGTGACAGCTGTAGCTGTTTCACTCTCATTGCTCATGGCCCTGGTTCTGTGGGTCTTTGTGAAGTTCCAAGACACTCCCATAGTCCAAGCCAATAACAGGAACCTCAGCTACCTGCTCCTCACCTCCCTTTCCTCCTGCTTCCTCTGCTCCTTGCTCTTCATTGGCCATCCTACAAAGGCTTCCTGCCTTTTCCGACAAACAGTGTTTGCAGTTGTGTTCACAGTGGCTGTTTCCTCCATTCTGGCCAAAACCATCATAGTAGTTCTGGCTTTCAGGATTACAAGGCCAGGGAGCAGGATGCGGATGTTCCTTCATCCCAGAGTGCCCTACTATGTGGTTCTCATCTGCTCTGGAATCCAAGGGCTTTTCTGTGCCATCTGGTTGGGGACCCATCCCCCCTTTCCAGAGGCAGACACAAGCTCTGAATCCAGGCACATCATCCTCACATGTAACGAGGGCTCCGCCTTTGTATTTTACTGTGTCCTGGGCTACATGGGCTTTCTGGCCCTGGGCAGCTTCACCATAGCCTTCCTGGCCAGGAACCTGCCCGATGCCTTCAACGAAGCCAAGTTCATCACGTTCAGCATGCTGTTGTTTTGCAGTGTCTGGGTCTCTTTCCTCCCCACATATCAGAGCTCCAAAGGAAAAGCCATGATGATCGTGGAGATCTTCTCCATCTTGGCCTCCAGTGCTGGGTTACTGGGCTGCATTTTTATTCCCAAATGTCTTGTGATTCTCCTGACATCATAGGAAAATAACACAAAACATAACAAGAATCAAAGGAGTTCCAGAAATAAGAATTCTTCTTTTTTAAAAAATATTGATACCTTTATTTTCCCTCGTTCCATGTAAAACAACATTTTCAAATTTTTTTTAATGCTTTGACTTCCACATTCTCTCCCTTCTTTCCCAACCCCAGAACCATTGCGATCTCACACGTGCAGTTACACAAAATATTTATAGAAATGTCTTGTTGAGAAATATATGTGCATCATTCCTTGGATTAATAAAAAGAATCCTTAAAATAATATTTTTACAAAGTATGTAACATCAACAGTTTCATCATAAGACCTTCAGAGTAGTTTTAAATTATTGTGTTGTTGCAAAAGCAAAGTTATTTGCAGGTGACCACTCCACACTATTGCTTGACTTTGTGCACATTACATTTCAGTTTTCTTATGTTCATGTATATCCTTCCAGATTTTCTGGTCATCATAGTTACAGAATCATCAAAGTATTCCATCCCAATTACATACCACACTTTCTTCAGCGATTCCACATTTGATGGGAATTCCCTCAATTTCTAATTCTTTCCCCAAGAACAGAGGTGATATCAATATTTTTGTACGTATATTTCCCTTTTCTTTTTTTCTCAATCCCTTTTGGGTTTCAAGCCATGTAGTGTTTGTTTTAGGTGGATGAATTTGTCTAACTTTAATGCCTTTTCAACATTATATCATATATTTTAAGCAAAATCTATTGGGGACTGGCTCATATTTTAATATATTTCATTCCTTTATCTATACATTTGAGAAAAGCTGGCTGCAGCAAAGAAAGTTGCTTCAAAATTTTGTTCACAATAACTATTGCTAACTATATATTTCCCCATTTATTTATTATTTTTTTTCAGTTTATCCCTCATGAAAGGGTTTTACTTTTCACCACACAGTTCACAATATTCCCTCTTCCCCCTTTCTTTTGTTTTAGATTATAGGGTGGTCATGACCTCCCTGACTTCTCAAGGAGGTGAGAACCCCCCCAAAAAGGTGATCACGCCTTCCCTGACACCTCAGGAAGGGAGATGAAAACACCAATGGAAATAGGAATTCAAATCAGATTAGCAGGTTTCTGAAGGGGCTCACTTGAAACAGGTACACATAAATGCATCAATATGGTATAGAACTTTGAAACAGATATACATGGTATACATAAATCCATCAATATGGGAGACATTATACATAATTTACATAAGCACATAGCAATATAACACAGGCTAGTAGTAATGTAACAAATAACAAGAATCAACATGAAAATTTAAGTACTGCAATAGTCTCATCAACAATTTTTCATCTCAAGAAATCCAATGATTCTTGCAATTACATAAAATACATAAGTGCATAGCAATATAACACAGGCTAGTAGTAATGTAACAAATAACATGAATCAACCTGAGAATTTACACATGTCCACAAGTCCTAGAAATAGTCCATAAAGAATCCATTATCCATTAGTTCATGTGCCAGGAATCCAGTAGTCCCTGTAAGCTCTGAAGTACTGCAAAAAGTCTCATCAACAATTTTTCATCTCAAGGAATCCAATGATTCTTGCTGGTTTTTCAAGAACTAAAACAGTTTCATCTTGTGTTAGGAAATCCAATGATTTCTGAAGATTTTAAAAGTCCTTTTAACAGTCTCCATGTCAGCCATCTGATTCCTTCTCTATAAGCAGACCCTCTTCCCCAAGCAGTTAACCTATCTAATTCCCTTCTATTTACCACTTTTGGGATTTCTCATCATCTGGTAATTACATTGGAGTTGTTTGCACTGTATACTGCCCATTTGGGTTAAAAAAAATCTATATTCTCCCCAACTGTAGTCCTGATTGCTTTTCTGTTGATTGATGACATCAGAGTCCTGAATTTCTAAAGTTTCTCTGGGTGTAACCTCAGCTGCTATCATGCCCCACTTACCTTTTGATTGATACTTTGAAGCTGGGCCCTTCCTCTCATTCCTCTGGGTCAATCTACATTTAGAGGCCCAGTGAAAGCCTCGGTTACATTTTGGACATGGGGTTTTGGGTTTTCTCTCATCCTGTCTTCTCATTCTGTCTCCATTTCTACATTGGGCTCTTAATTGTCCCAACTTTTCCACATTGAAAACATCTACGAGTTTCTCTAGAATTCCTTTGCCAAGAGGGACCCTGTCTTTCCATGTTCATCATAGTCTGGGCATAATAAGCATTTGTGCCCACTGTGGCACACCGTCTTATGATCTCCTCTAAAGGAGCATCTTTGTCTAGCCCCCATATAATTCTTTTGCAAACCTCATTGGCATTTTCCTTAGCCAAATGTCTAGTCATTATTTCTGTGGCAGCATTATCTCCAATGGTTCTTATTACAGCTGTTTGCAAACGTCCCACAAAATCTGCAAAAGGTTCATTGGGACCTTGCTCTATTTTTGTGAAAGCATTATTTCCATCTTTCTGTCCAGGGAGAGAATTCCAAACTTTTATTGCAGCCTTAGGAATTTGCTCATACACTGTTATGGGATTAAAAAATCTGTTTTGAACTCTCTGCATACTGACCTTGACCAACTAGTTGGTCAAAAGTGATTTGTCCAATAGCTCCTGTTTGTCTATAGCATCAGGCTTGAATCCTACATGATTCATAACACTCCGAAAGCCAAATAAATCTTGTCCCAGGTCTAGACATGTCTTAGCTATGGATTTCCAGTCATTCAGGGTTAAGATTTCATAAGACAAATTATCTAGTAACATCTTCAATAAGAGGATGTAGCCCCATAAAGAGTGCAACCCTTTTTAAATCTTTAATTTTTTCCAAATTAAATGGAGTGTATTTTCTCTCTTTTTGACCTGAAGAGTCAAGCTTTTCAATAACAGGATATGCATTTATAAAATCAGACTTTAACAGCCCTGCGGCCACATCCTGCAGTTCGGGGCTTTTTCGGGGGGGGGGGGGGCAGTTACAAATCTGCATAGCAGGGGGGCACAGCCGGGCAGCCTCTAATAGGCACAGTGAGGGGCTCAGCCTGGGGCAATAGAACTTCCCCAGCAGACTGTGCTTCCCAGGCAGACAATTCTGGTCCCTGCAAATCCATTCACTGCTCAACCGCTAACACCCACAGCCCCAGGGCAGGCTTTGGCTTGGGGTAGTGAAACTCTCACTGCTCAGCATCTAGTCCCAGGGCAGTCATTATCTCACACAGCGGAGGTTCTTTGCAGGGCACTTTCCCAGCTGCGCCATTCAGGCCTGAGTTACTCTCGGGTGGGGAACTCTTTCCCAGAGCACTCCAGTACCTCCTTGCTTTTTGTATCCAGCTGGCAGGACAGCTACCTGTTCATATACCTTTCACTGCTCTGAAGAGAAAGCTGGTAACCTCCTGGCTCTGAAGGCAGACCTTACAGGCTTTAACAAAATGAGTAAAAAAAAATCAAAAGAATGATTGATAGTTTCCATACAGAAAGAGAACAGCTTTTCAACCCTGAAGAGACTAATAGCAGACAATCTCCAATTATTGGTCCCCAATACAAAAGGCTCTCTTAGAGGAGACTATTAAAAACCTTAAAAGAGAGCTAGAAGAGAAATGGGGAAAGGAAAGAGAAGCTATGCAAGAGAGTACAGAAAAGGCACACAATTCACTAAAAGAAAAATTTGACAAAGTGGAAAAAGAAAACAATTTAGTGAAATGTGAATTGGAAAAGATAAAAAAAAAATTCCCAAGAAGTGCAGTGAAACAGAATTTATGAATTGGAAAAAGAAAACAACTCACTTAAAAAAAAATTAGTGAAATGGAAAAAAATTCTATAGAGCAAAACAACTCACTTGGACATATACAAAAAAAGTTTAAAAAGCTAATGAAAATAACTCACTAAAAATCAGAACTGAACAAATAGAAATGACTGATTCATTGAGACATCAAGAATCAGTCAAGCAAAACCAAAAAAAAAAAAAAAATGAAAGATTGGAAAAAATGTCAAATATTTACTTGGGGGAAAAACAACAGAGCTGGAAAATAGATCTAGGAGAGGTAACCTGAGAATCATTGGATTACCCGAAAATTATGATGAAAAAAAGAGCCTAGATACTATTTTATAGGAAATCATCAAAGAAAACTGCCCAGAAGTTGTAATGACCGCGTATTTAAAATCAGCCGGAGTCAGAAATTCAGGTTAAGGGGAAAATCTTCAATATTTATTGAAGTGAAGAGGTGAATAAAGATTGCAATAGCAAATATAGGCAAGAAAGATTGAGATAGCAAATATAGGCAGTTGCGACAGGAAGCCAGCTAAGAGAGAAAGACACGAGCCGAGCCAACCGTGGCAATGGCAATCCCAAAAGTCTCTCCTCCCCTTCCTTTTCCACTCCCCTGCCTCCACCCACCAAAATCGCCATTTCCTATACAACACATCAGGACTTGCACAAAGAGTGGGTGGGGGCCATTCTTTCTCCAAGCTTATATATTAATAGAGTATGATCCAATTACTATTTAGCCTCATGTGCTTGGGACCTCAGTGCATCAACTCAAGCCTCAGCCCATTACAAGAAGTAATAGAACTGGAAGGGAAAATAGGCATTGAAAGAATTCATCGAACACCTTCTGAAAAAGACCCTAAAATAAAGACTCCGAGGAATATTATGGCCAAACTTCAGAATTTTCAGACTAAAGAAAAAATTTTACAAGCAGACAGGAAAAAACAGTTCAAAGATGCCACAATAAGGGTCACACAAGATCTGGCTGCCTCAACATTAAAGGATCAAAGGGCCTGGAATCAGATATTCCAAAAGGCAAAAGAGCTTGGAATGCAGCCAAGAATAAACTACCCAGCCAAGCTGAGTATTTTTTCCATGGAAGAAGATGATCATTTAATGAAATAGAGGAATTCCATCTGTTTCTAAGGAAAAAACCAGACTTACACAAAAAATTTGATCTCCAACAACAGGAATCAAGAGAAGTAGAAAAAGGTAAAAGGAACTCTTGAGAACTGTATTTCTGTTGTGGATATACATAAAAACCATATGTATCATTTGATTTTACTGATATAACATAAAAAAGGGAAGTAGAAATGGAAGGGGAATAGTGACAGAAAAAGGGAAGAGTGGAGATAAAAAGAGGGAAACTACATGTGACAATGAGGCAAAGGAAACCTATCATATATGAGGGAATTTAGAGAGGGGGAGGAACATTGTGTGAATCTTACTCTTAACAGAGTTAACAGATTAAGATTAACAGAGAAGGAAGTAAATTGCTTCAGTAGTCCCATTTCAGAAAAAGAATGAGAAAAAGCTATTAATCATCTCCCTAAGAAAAAATCCCCAGGACCAGATGGATTTACATGTGAATTCTACCAAACATTTAAAGAACAATTAGCCCCACTGCTATATAAACTATTTGAAAAAAATGGAATGAAGGAGTCCTACCAAATTCCTTTTCTGACACTGGCATGGTACTGATATCTAAACCAGGTAGGTTGAAAACAGAGAAAGAAATTTATACACCAATCTCCCTAATGAATATTGATGCTAAAATCTTAAGTAAGCTATTAGCAAAAAGACTACAGAAAATCATCCCCAGGATAATATACCATGATCAAGTAGGATTTATACCAGGAATGCAGGGCTGGTTCAATATTAGGAAAACTATCAGTATAATTGGCCATATTAATAATCAAATTAACAAAAAACCATATGATTCTCTCAATAGATGCAGAAAAAGCATTTGATAACATCCAACATCCATTCCTATTAAAAACTCTTGAGAGTATAGGAATAAATGGACTTTTCCTTAAAATAATCAGTAGCATCTATTTAAAACCAGCAGTAAGCATCATATGTAACGGGGACAAACTACAACCATTCCCAATAAGATCAGGAGTGAAACAAGGTTGCCCACTATCACCATTACTATTTAATATTATATTAGAAATGCTAGCTTTGGCAATAAGAGTTGAGAAAGAGATTAAAGGAATAAAAATAGGCAATGAGGAAACCAAATTATCACTCTTTGCTGATGATATGATGGTATACTTAGAGAACCCCAGAGATTCTACTAAAAAGTTATTAGAAACAATCCACACCTTCAGCAAAGTTGCAGGATACAAAATAAACCCACATAAGTCATCAGCATTCTTATATATCACTAACAAAGCCCAACAGTTAGAGTTACAAAAAGAAATTCCACTTAAAGTAACTACTGATTGTATATAATATTTAGGAATCTATCTGCCAAGGGAAAATCAGAAACTTTATGAGCAAAACTACAAAACACTTTCCACACAAATTAAGTCTGATCTAACCAACTGGAAAAATATTAAATGCTCTTGGATTGGGTGAACAAATATAATAAATATGACAATACTACCTAAATTAATCTATTTATTTAGTGCTATACCAGTCAGACTCCCAAAAAACTACTTTGATGAACTAGAAAAAATAACAACAAAGTGCATATGGAAAAACAAAAGGTCAAGAATTTCAAGGGAATTATTGAAAAAAAAAATCAAATGAAGGTGGCCTAGTTGTACCAGATCTAAAATTATATTTTAAATCAGCAGTTATTAAAACCATCTGGTATTGGCTAAGAAATAGACTAGTTGATCAATGGAATAGGTTAGGTTCAAAGGACAAAACAGC
>NW_026262338.1:0-4988 GCF_016432865.1 Antechinus flavipes | reverse complement strand
GTTATTAGAAACAATCCACACCTTCAGCAAAGTTGCAGGATACAAAATAAACCCACATAAGTCATCAGCATTCTTATATATCACTAACAAAGCCCAACAGTTAGAGTTACAAAAAGAAATTCCACTTAAAGTAACTACTGATTGTATATAATATTTAGGAATCTATCTGCCAAGGGAAAATCAGAAACTTTATGAGCAAAACTACAAAACACTTTCCACACAAATTAAGTCTGATCTAACCAACTGGAAAAATATTAAATGCTCTTGGATTGGGTGAACAAATATAATAAATATGACAATACTACCTAAATTAATCTATTTATTTAGTGCTATACCAGTCAGACTCCCAAAAAACTACTTTGATGAACTAGAAAAAATAACAACAAAGTGCATATGGAAAAACAAAAGGTCAAGAATTTCAAGGGAATTATTGAAAAAAAAAATCAAATGAAGGTGGCCTAGTTGTACCAGATCTAAAATTATATTTTAAATCAGCAGTTATTAAAACCATCTGGTATTGGCTAAGAAATAGACTAGTTGATCAATGGAATAGGTTAGGTTCAAAGGACAAAACAGCCAATAATCTTAAAATATAGTGGCCAAATGCCAGAACCCTCAGGTGAAAGAAAAAATATTGCAAGCGGCTAGAAAAACCCAATTCAAGTATCAAGGAGCCACAATAAGGATCACCCAGGATCTGGCAGCATCCACATTAAAAGATCGAAGGGCCTGGAATATGATATTCCGAAAGGCTAAGGAACTTGGTATGCAACCAAAAAAACTTACCCAGCGAGAATGAGCATCTTTTTCCAGGGAAGAAGATGGACATTCAACGAAGTAAGCGAATTTCATCTATTTCTGATGAAAAAACCAGAACTTAACAAAAAGTTTGATCTACAAATATAGAACTCAAGAGAAATCTAAAAAGGTAAAGATTAATCTTGGGAACTATATTTTGACTATATAGATGTATAAAGAATACATGTATACCGTGTTCTAGAAATTGATGTGGAAAGGACATTGTACCAGAAAAAGGGTAAAGTGGGGTAGTACATCTCATGAAGAGGCATAGGAAACCTATTATATCTGAGAGAAAGAATGGAGGGGGATGAATATAGTGGGTATCTTACTGCCTTCAGAGTTGGCTTTAAGTGAAAAATCTTAAGACATATTCAATCTATTATGAAACTTCTCCCATCTCATTGAAAAGTGAGAAGGGAAAAGTGGAAAGGGAAGGAATAAGCTAAGCGGAAGGGAATACGGGAACTGGGAGGGAAAGGGGTAAGATAGGGGGAGGAACTCTAAGACGGGGGGAGGGACACTAAAAAGGGAGGGCTGTGAGAAGCAAGGGGTGCTCACAAGCTTAATACTTGGAAGGGGGGGAAAGGGGAAAGAAGGGAGGAAAGCATAAACCGGGGTTAACAAGATGGCAAGTAATACAGAATTGGTCATTCTAACCATAAACGTGAACGGGGTAAACTCCCCCATAAAGAGGAAGCGGTTAGCAGAATGGATTAAAAGCCAGAATCCTACAATATGTTGTTTACAGGAAACACACCTGAAGCGGGGAGATACATGCAGGTTAAAGGTAAAAGGTTGGAGCAAAATCTACTATGCTTCAGGTGAAGTCAAAAAAGCAGGGGTAGCCATCCTGATCTCAGATCAAGCTAAAGCAAAAATTGACCTAATTAAAAGAGATAAGGAAGGACACTATATCTTGCTAAAGGGTAGCATGGATAATGAAGCACTATCTATATTAAACATATATGCACCAAGTGGGGTAGCATCTAAATTCTTAAAAGAGAAACTAAGAGAGCTGCAAGAAGAAATAGACAGTAAAACTATAATAGTGGGAGATCTTAACCTTGCACTCTCAGAATTAGATAAATCAAACCAGAAAATAAATAAGAAAGAAGTCAAAGAGGTAAACAGAATACTAGAAAAGCTAGATATGATAGATCTCTGGAGAAAATGTAATGGAGACAGAAAGGAATACACTTTCTTTTCAGCAGTTCATGGAACCTATACAAAAATTGACCATATATTAGGACATAAAAACCTCAAACTCAAATGTAGTAAGGCAGAAATAGTAAATGCATCCTTTTCAGACCACGATGCAATGAAAATTACATTCAACAAAAAAGCAGGGGAAGTAGACCAAAAAATAATTGGAAACTAAATAATCTCATACTAAAGAATGATTGGGTAAAACAGCAAATCATAGACATAATTAATAACTTCACCCAAGAAAACGATAATAATGAGACATCATACCAAAATGTATGGGATGCAGCCAAAGCGGTAATAAGGGGAAATTTCATATCTCTAGAGGCCTATTTGTATAAAATAGAGAAAGAGAAGGTCAATGAATTGGGTTTGCAATTAAAAATGCTAGAAAAGGAACAAATTAAAAACCCCCAGTCAAACACTAAACTTGAAATTCTAAAAGTAAAAGGTGAGATCAATAAAATTGAAAGTAAAAAAACTATTGAATTGATTAATAAAACTAAGAGTTGGTTCTATGAAAAAACCAACAAAATAGACAAACCCTTAGTAAATCTGATTAAAAAAAGGAAAGAGGAAAATCAAATTGTTAGTCTTAAAAATGAAAAGGGAGAACTCACCACTAACGAAGAGGAAATTAGAGCAATAATTAGGAGTTACTTTGCCCAACTTTATGCCAATAAATTCGACAACTTAAATGAAATAGAAAAATACCTCCAAAAATACAGCTTGCCCAAACTAACAGAGGAAGAAGTAAATATCCTAAACAGTCCCATCTCAGAAAAAGAAATAGAACAAACTATCAATCAACTCCCTAAGAAAAAATCCCCAGGACCAGATGGATTTACATGTGAATTCTACCAAACATTTAAAGAACAATTAACTCCAATGTTATATAAACTATTTGAAAAAATAGGGATTGAAGGAGTCCTACCAAACTCCTTTTATGACACAGATATGGTACTGATACCTAAACCAGGTAGGCTGAAAACAGAGAAAGAAAATTATAGACCAATCTCCCTAATGAATATTGATGCTAAAATCTTAAATAAAATATTAGCAAAAAGATTACAGAAAATTGTCACCAGGATAATACACTATGACCAAGTAGGATTTATACCAGGAATGCAGGGCTGGTTCAATATTAGGAAAACTATTAACATAATTGACTATATCAATAACCAAACAAACAAAAACCACATGATCATCTCAATAGATGCAGAAAAAGCATTTGATAAAATCCAACATCCATTCCTAATAAAAACACTTGAGAGCATAGGAATAAATGGACTTTTCCTTAAAATAGTCAGGAGCATATATTTAAAACCATCAGTAAGCATCATATGCAATGGGGAAAAACTGGAACCTTTCCCAGTAAGATCTGGAGTGAAGCAAGGTTGCCCACTATCACCATTATTATTTAATATCGTATTAGAAACACTAGCCTCGGCAATAAGAGTCGAGAAAGATATAAAAGGAATTAGAGTAGGCAATGAGGAAACCAAACTATCACTCTTTGCAGATGATATGATGGTATACCTAGAGAACCCCAGAGATTCTACCAAAAAGCTATTGGAAATAATTCATAATTTTAGCAAAGTAGCTGGCTACAAAATAAATCCCCATAAATCCTCAGCATTTTTATACATCACCAACAAAACCCAACAGCAAGAGATACAAAGAGAAATTCCATTCAGAATAACTGTTGATACCATAAAATATTTGGGAATCTATCTACCAAAGGAAAGTCAGGAATTATATGAGCAAAATTATAAAAAAGTCTCCACACAAATAAAGTCAGACTTAAATAATTGGAAAAATATTAAGTGCTCTTGGATCGGCCGAGCGAACATAATAAAGATGACAATACTCCCTAAACTAATCTATTTATTTAGTGCTATACCAATCAGACTTCCAAGAAAATATTTTATTGATCTAGAAAAAATAACAACAAAATTCATATGGAACAATAAAAAGTCGAGAATCTCAAGGGAATTAATGAAAAAAAAATCAAATGAAGGTGGCCTAGCTGTACCTGATCTAAAATTATATTATAAAGCAGCAGTCACCAAAACCATTTGGTATTGGCTAAGAAATAGATTAGTGGATCAGTGGAAAAGGCTAGGCTCACAAGACAGAATAGTCAACTATAGCAATCTAGTGTTTGACAAACCCAAAGCCCCTAACTTCTGGGAGAAGAATTCAATATTTGATAAAAACTGCTGGGATAATTGGAAATTAGTATGGCAGAAATTAGGCATGGACCCACACTTAACACCATATACCAAGATAAGATCAAAATGGGTCTATGACCTAGGCATAAAGAACGAGACTATAAATAAATTAGAGGAACATAGAATAGTTTATCTCTCAGACTTGTGGAGGAGAAAGAAATTTGTGACCAAAGATGAACTAGAGACCATTACTGACCACAGAATAGAAAATTTCGATTACATCAAATTAAAAAGCCTTTGTACAAATAAAACTAATGCAAACAAGATTAGAAGGGAAGCAACAAACTGGGAAAACATTTTCACAGTTAAAGGTTCTGATAAAGGCCTCATTTCCAAAATATATAGAGAACTGACTCAAATTTATAAGAAATCAAGCCATTCTCCAATTGATAAATGGTCAAAGGATATGAACAGACAATTTTCAGAGGATGAGATTGAAACTATTACCACTCATATGAAAGAGTGTTCCAAATCATTATTGATCAGAGAAATGCAAATTAAGACAACTCTGAGATACCACTACACACCTGTCAGATTGGCTAAGATGACAGGAAAAAATAATGATGAATGTTGGAGGGGATGCGGGAAAACTGGGACACTAATGCATTGTTGGTGGAGTTGTGAACGAATCCAACCATTCTGGAGAGCAATCTGGAATTATGCCCAAAAAATTATCAAAATGTGCATCCTTTGATCCAGCAGTGTTTCTATTGGGCTTATATCCCAAAGAAATACTAAAGAAGGGAAAGG
>NW_026262337.1:0-13936 GCF_016432865.1 Antechinus flavipes | reverse complement strand
CATGTGATTACTTAATCTTCAATTAGTTTCT
Organism: Antechinus flavipes; assembly: GCF_016432865.1. Lineage (NCBI taxonomy): Eukaryota > Metazoa > Chordata > Mammalia > Dasyuromorphia > Dasyuridae > Antechinus > Antechinus flavipes. Next base: position 13,905 of record NW_026262337.1, on the reverse strand, counting down.
AATCTCTGTTTACTTGGTCCATTATTAAATATGTTTTTTTATTGCATTGAGATCTGAAAAGGATACTTTTAATATTTCTGCTTTTCAGTTTTTGACTATAAAATTTTCACTTGATCAATTTTTGTAAAGATTCTATAAACAGCTGAGAAAAAAAGGATGTATTTCTTTTTATTCTCACTCATTTCTTTCTAGATATTTATCATATCTAGATTATCTAAAATTCTATTCACTTCCTTGACTTATTTATTTATTTACATTTGTTAGATTTCTTTAATTCTGAGAATGTCTCCCATATTATAGTACTATTATCTTCTTCTCTTCACATAACATTTGTAATTCACTTAATATTTCTTTTAACAATTTAGATGCTGTTGTATTTGATGTATATAGGTTTAGTATTGTTATAGCTTCATAATATATGGTAGTTTCTTTTTTTTATTATTTAATAATTACTTTATATTAACAAAATCCATGCCAGGGTAATTTTTTTACAACATTATTCCTTGCACTCATTTCTGTTACGATTTTTCTCTCCCTCCCTCCACCCCCTCCCTTAGATGGCAAGCAGTCTTATATTGTTAGATATGTTGCATTATAATAAAATAATATCTGCTCAAATATTTACAGAATATTATAATCTCCTTTAAAAAACCCACCTTAATAATACTTGGCCCATGATCATTAGCAGGTAGAAATCATCTCCTAAAATATAAACACAATTTCTCTTCTGGTCACTAGAATTTATTGTAGCTCAGTGGTTTTGGTTGTGTCCCATGGGGACTTCAAGATCTGATTAGGATTTTCTTGGAAAAGATACTAGAGTGTTTTGCCATTTCTTTCTTCAGCTCATTTTTATAGATAAGGAAACTGGGGCCAACAGGGTGAAGTGACTTATCCAGTATTACAGTTAGTAAGCGTCTGAAGCTGGATTTGAACTAAGGAAAATGAGTCTTCTCATTCCAGGTCTAGCACTCTGTCTACTGTGCCATCTATCTGCCCAGATCACTAGAATAGGGGATTTTTCAGAGGTCCAGGTCCAAAAAGAGGTTTAAATGTCTTCACCTTGTAGTTAACATTGGATATTATGTTCCTTGAGATAAACTTATTCTAGCTGGACCTTATTCTGGGGAGTGGGGAGTTGGGCAGGGAGGCAAAAACAAATTAGATATCTAAATACTCCCTCCCCATTTCTTAAAATGACTTATTCTAAACTAATATTGTCTTTACAGAGCATATAATTTTCTTGGGGAGAGTTGTTTTAAGGAAATCATTCATTTTACATTACCAGATATCTTTCATAGATGACAATTGCTTTTTTTTTTTTTCTCTCAAAAAGGGGGCTGATTCTAAGGCCTTGCCAAATGTGCCCTATAATTGCTTGGAAATTATAAATACATCCAAATCTTACTGGTATGATCTTTATCCAAAATTATATCAATTCTGAGCACTGTGACAGAATTCTAATTACTAGAGGGAGATAATTACAGGCAAAACAAATAGAGTTAATCAAAATCATTAGCAGAATTTGCTAATCAATCATTTAAATCCTGTTTGGCTGTCCAGAAGCTTAACAAAATAGAACACTGAGTGAAATTATTTTAAAGAATTCCCATAGTACCCCACTAATCGACAAAGGTGCTACAATTTCCACAAATTGTGCTCGTAAAAAGCTAACTAAAGCTAGTCTTATAAATTGTTTATATGTAGTTTCTACATTCCCATGGAAAAGAACAGTCAGCAGCAAACTTCAGTGATGGTTGTTCTCTAAGATGCTTCTAGCAAAATATCTCTATTTATAACTTTGAATTGCCACCACACCACCCAAGTGGCTGAGGCAGGGAAATGTGATCTAAAATAGTTTTTTCACTATTTCCTGTCTTCCTAGGAAATTGGTTTGACACCAGCTCCTGAGCTAGTCTGTCTTATTGACTCTTCCCTAGTCACCTTTGGATGCCCCCAAAAGAGAGATGGTCCAAGACTTGTATGATTTTATAATTTCAGCCAAATTTACTCCCATTTTGTCTATTTTTAACAGACTAATGCTCTAAAGAAAGAATATAGTCAAAAGGAATTTATAAAGAAAGATAAGATACAAAGATTAGATGGGAACTTTAGTAATGATATATCCTTATCATGTTTTAAGATTTACAGAGTACTTTTGTCATATCCATGACATACATGAAGTATGGAGTATAAATATTATTATTTTATAATATTTATAAATTTTATAAATTCATTTTATAAATGAAGAAAGAGGTTCAGAGAAGTTAAGTAATTTTCTTAAGAGTCACTAAAGCTAGTAAGATCAGAGCTAGAATTAAAATGAGTAGGGTACAGAAGGGTGTTTAGATTAATGGGAGTGGGATAAGGTGTGTAGACTATGAAAATGGCATAAAGAGGGAAGGGGAAGAAGATAGGGGAAGGATCCATGGTGGGGGTAGGGAAGGTTAAGAAAAAGCAAGGCAAGTTAAGGAATAGAAATGTAGCAGAGTTAGCAGAGATAGGAAATAAGAGATATACATAAACACAATAATAATAATCAGAGGAAAAATAGTTGTAGTAATCATTGATTTCAGATAAAATCAAACTAAAGATTCAAGCAAGAGAGAAATCTATATTATGTCAGTCATATTAATATTATTTTAGATGTATGTCTATGTATGTGTATATGTGTGTGTTATGTGTGTATGTATGTATATTAAATATATCTGTGTAGTCTGCTGGGGGAGAGGTGAAAGGAGGAAATAATAAAGTAAAAAGTGCATAGCAGAAAACAGAAAAAAATCTACAAGGAAGCAAAGATGGACAATCATGAATATAATGTCTTCTATTATTATATATGCTTTCTTGAGATGCGAATTTATTGTTATATATTTGAATTTTCCCTGATGTTCTGCTGGACACAAGATAATTTTTTCCTTTTTCTATATTTATTTCTTTTCTGTTTTTTTTTAATTTTGTATTTGTTTTAAACATATACTTTTTTAAAAAAAAATGAGAGTGATTCGAGAGAATCATTTAAAAAGAGTCAACAGCTTAGAAAAAAAAATCCTTAAAAAGTGGAATTGGCAAGAGGATTCTGGGAAGATGGCAGAGTAGGTCAGTAAATTTCAAGCTCTCCTGATTTTCCCCCACAAACAGAACAAATTTGTGCCTCAGAGAAAACATACGCTGGTGAAAAATCAAGAAGGCTTGGGATAGAACAGAGGTGCTACTGATACTATGGGCCCAAGGCTGGGTCTTCAGTCTAGCTCCAGCAGAATCACCAAGTGGGGCTCCTAGGACTAGCTGGGTGTGGCTGGAACCTCGGCAGGAACCACAGAGACCTTCACTTCCCCAACTGTTTGTGGAGTCGGGGTCTGAATCTGGGAGGACTGAGGGAATCTAGGCTGCTTGGGAATGCCAGGCCCAGCTGGGTTGCAGGACACAGCCCTGGGCTAGAAGCTGTGAGTGCAGAGGCAGTGAGGCAAGGATGCTGCTGGCTGTGGGCACTTGCAGGAAGGAGGAGTTCTTGATTTGGAATTCCTGGTCAGGGTGGAGAGCTGAAGTAAAGCCAGAGATACCATCTCCTCCATCCCAGGATTAGAGGTACTTAGACTAATACCGGCTTATTAAAAAAAAAAAAAAAAAAGTGAACTGACAAAGAAGAAAGAACGCCATCATAGAAACATACTATGGGAACAGGGAAGACCGGAGTTCTTCTTCAGAAGAGGATACTGAAGTACCAAAAAGCTTCTACCCCCAAAGAGTAACATGAAATTGCTCCCTGACCAGAAAGAATTGATAGAACTCAAAAAAGAATTTAAAAAATCAAACTAAAGACATTGAGGAAAAACTAAAAAATAAAATAAAAAAAAACCATCCAAGAAAAACAAGAAGAAAAAAGTTAATCAACTGGAAAGGAGATACAATCTCAAAGGTGAAAATAATTCTTTGAAAATTAGAATTGGGCAAGGGGAAGCCAGTGAAACTATGAGAGAGCAAGAAATAACAAAATAGATTATAAAGAATGAGAAAATAGAACAGAATGTGAAACATCTTATAAGAAAAATGACTGATTTGGAGAACAGATCAAGAAGAGAAAATATAAGAATAATTTTCTGCCAGAAAGTTCTGACCAAGAAAAGGACCTTGACACAATAATGCAAGAAATAATCCCAAAAAAGTTATCCTGGGGTTATAAAACATGAGGGGAAAGTAGAAATAGAGAAAAATCCACTGATTGTCACCTCAAAGAAATAACACACAAGAATATTATTGCCAAATTTTGAAACCCCCAGATTGAAGAGAAAGATTTTCAAGAAACAAGAAAAAAACAATTCAAATACACTAAAATTAGAATTCAACAACCAAAATAAAAGACCACACATTCTGGAATCATATCTAATGACAATCAAAAGAACTAGACCTATGGCAAAAATATCATATCCAACAAAATTATCTCTAATTTTGAATGACAAAAAAATGGACATTCAATGAACTTGCAGATTTTCAGGACTTTCTATCAACCAAACCAGAACTTAGAAAATTTAACATATAAGAGTCAATATAAAAGATCAATTTTAAGGAATTTAATATAGACAAACCATTTAAACCTGGAGAAACTGTTTATGGTTTTTTATGCTATGTATGTGTTTAAGATTCACTTCAACAATAGGATAGCTCAAAAAGACTGGCAGAGTTAAGGCAAAAATAGCAATCATACAAATGAGATACAGAGGAAGAATAGATATAGAGGCATTAGAGGGAGGCTTGTAGTTCTGAAAACCTATTCACATGGGGAATGGTTAAATAGGCAACAGTACACATATACCATGAAGGGTATAATAGCACCCTCCAAAATCTATAAATCTATATCTCCAAAATAAGAGGGGAGAAATAGGTAGATGGGGAAGCAAAGGGTGAAGGAAAAAGACAAGGGAGGGATCCTTGGTCCGGGAAGGGAGTTAAATAATAGCAAGGCAAGTTATAGAGCAGAATTTAAATAAAGAGGCAGAAAGCATAGGAAAGATGTGTATGTGTATGTGTGCGGGGTTTTATGTATGTATATATCTATATCTGTATACATAAATATTTTTTCTTAACTATAACATGCTTGGGAGTGGTGGGGGAAACAAAAAGGGGGAAAAGAAAATAAATAAATAAGGTGCGGAGCAGAGAACCAAAGAATAATTTATAAGGAAGTAAAGAAAAAATGGTCATTCATGAATATAATTTCTTCTACTAATATATATATATATATATATATATATATATATATATATATATATATATATATATATATATATATATATATATATATATACTTTCTTGATCTGGTCATTTGTTGTTACATATTTTGAATTCTCCTTGATGTTCTACTGAGTACATGACAATGTTCTCATTTGTCTTGCTTTATTTTGTTTTGTATTCTTTTTTTCTGTTTTTTTTCTTACTCTTTTTTTCCCAAATAAAATAAATTAAAAATAAAAAAGAAATAGAGGTCAAAAAAAGTGGAATTGGGCAATTGGAAAAGAAGGTACAAAAGTTAACTGAAAAAAATAATTCCTTAAAAAGTAGAATTGGAACTCTGGATGGAAAATCCCATCTGCACCCATAGAGAGAATTATGGAGACAATATAAATCAATACATGCTATATTCATTTTTTTCTTTGTTTTTTTTTCTTTCATTGTTTTTTCCTTTTGTTCAGATTTTTCTCTCCCAACATTATTCATAAAGAAATATATATAAAAAAATGAAGGTACATGTATAATCAAAAAAGTTTGTTTTTTATGTGTAATTGGGAAAAATAAAATTAAAAAGTATAATTGAGCAAGTGGAAGCTAATGACTCTATGAGACATCAAGAATCAAACAAAATCAAAAGAATGAAAAAGTAGGGGGGAAAATACAAAATACCACCTTGGAAAAACTACTGACCTAAAAAGTAGATCCAGGAGACATAATTTAAGAATCAAAGGACTTCTTTGAAAGTCATGATCAAAAAAGGAGACAGAAGAATATCTTTCAAGGAATTATTAAGCAAAACTATCCTGTCATTCTAGAACCAGAGAGTAAAATAATAATTGAAAGAATCCACTGATCATCTCCTGAAAGAGATCCATAATAAAAACTCTCAGGAATATGATAGTCAAAGTCTACAACTCTCAGGTTAAAGAGAAAATACTGCAAAAAGTCAGAAAGAAACAAATGAAAGATTCACAGAATTACACAGGATTTAGTAGCTTCAACAATAAAGGACTTGGAATATGAACAGAAAGGCTTGGAATATGATATTTTGGAAAGCAACAGAACTTAGATTATAATCAAGCATCACCTATCCAGCATATTGAGCATAATTTTTCAGGAGTTTAAAAAAAAAAGCATTCAATAAAATAGAGACTTTCTTTCAAGTTTTCCTGATGAAAAGACCAGAGTTGAACAGAAAATTAAATTTTTGAATATAAGACTTAAGAGAAGCATAAAGGAAAAAAAAACATGTTATTCAAAGATTAAACTGTTTACATCCCTATATGAGAAGATGATATTAGTAACTCTTGAAAACTATATTTCCATTAGGGCATTTAGGAGAAATATACACAGAGGGTACCAGTGAAAGTTGATAAGATATTTTAAAAATAAAAGATGAAGAAGAGGATTGAACTGGGAGAAGAAGGAAAGGTGAGGCAAAATGGGATAAATTATATTTTATGAAGAGGTGCAAAAAACTTTATTGCAGTAGAAGGGGGTTGGGAAGAAGTATGCATTATTTGAACTTTACTCTCATCAGATTTGGCTCAAAGGGAATAACAAACACACTCAGTTGGGTATAGAACTTTATCTTACCTATAGATGTTATGCCACAGTTCTCTTTAACTGTCCTGACTCAGTTTCCTTGTATAAGTTTCCCTTGTCTCAGTCTTCCTAATTACTCCCCTAAGCTGTAAATCTCCCTCTGGTCCATGAAGGCTGAGACCAATTAGTCTAAGGATATAAATTGTTAGCCCAAGTAAGATAAACAAGAGAGTAGACTTCCTGATTATCTTCTGTCCTTGAGAAATTTACAACATCCCTTAAAATATTCCAAGATATTTCACTGACATCTTTATCTCTGGGTTCCTTTTTAATTCATAGCCTTTTCCAGCTGGGCTTTTCCCGCTCTTTTTTCCTCTTCTTTGTCTCTAAAAGGTATATAAAGGTTAGAGATTCCCCCAATCAGGGCTGGACAATTTGAGACGAGAGTCCTGTCCAGTCAATCTTACTCTCCCATTAATAAAATATTAAAAACTCTTTAATCTCTCTCCTGCCTCAGTTTCTCTGGCATTACATAGAGAAGTAGAAGGAAAGGGGAACAAGAAAGGGGAGTGATGATGATAGAAGGGCAGATTAAGAAAGGTGATGATCAGGGGAAAGAGGGAGAGAGGTGGGGGGAGAGAGAGAGAAGAAGAGAGGAGAGAGAGAGAGAGGAGAGAGAGAGAGAGAGAGAGAGAGAGAGAGAGAGAGAGAGAGAGAGAGAGAGAGAGAGAGAAAGAGAGAGAGAGAAAGAGAGAGAGAGAGAGAGAGAAAGAGAGAGAGAGAGAAGAGAGAGAGAGAAAGAGAGAAAGAAGAGAGAGAGAGAGAGAGAGAGAGAGAGAGAGAGGAGAGAGAGAGAGAGAGAGAGAGAGAGAGAGAGAGAGAGAGAGAGAGGAAGAGGAGAAGATCAGGAAAAAAGTGAGTAGTGGGATATATTTTCCAGGTTTTGTTGTTTTGTTTGTTTTCTGGGGGTGGGGGAGTGTTGATACATTATTGGTGAGTTTTACAACTTTTTTTTCTTTTAAGAATATCCTTTGTTATATAACATGGCTCTCTTGGAGTGTACTGGAGAAAGAATACAGGAAAATTAAGGCAATATGAAAACAAAAAATCAATAAAATGAATTTAAAACAACAACAAATTAAAATTCTCAACATTATCCAAAACATTCCCAATTTCTGACAAAATTTCAAACCATACTCAGTACAACTAGCTCCAGGGGTTTCTGTTTTCCTCCAGTTTCAAATATAAAATTTCCCATTTGGTTTTTAAAACCCTTCATTATGTGACTCCTTTCTACCTTTCCAGTCTTTGTATTCTTTATTCCCCTTTACCTATTCCACAATCCTGTGACACTCAACTCCTTGACTTGACTACCCCATTAGATTGTGAGCTCCTCAAAGGAAGGAATTATTTTCCTATTTCTCTGGATCCCCAGCACTTTGCCTAGGGCCTAGCACATAATAGATGCTTAATAAATGTTTGTTGACTAAGTATTGAAGTAATCTGGATAGTCTCTTGAAGTTTAATATAATGGGATTAATACAGGCAGAGAGAACAAAAGATATTCCCGGATTTGAAGGATAATTGCTAGAACAATTCAATTCACAAGGAGTGTGTGTTTCAATTCTAAAGCTCTTTTTGTGCTATTATTAAATCAATTTTAGTTAAAAACCAGTACATTTAGTACTTGTTAATCAAGTGCTAAATGTACTTGTATTACTAGTATAAGACTTTAGTTTTGGCTTGAATTGGCTATATGATGTGGCTCCTTGAGCTCTTTTCAATACATTTACCCCATGTTAACCCAATTACAGTATTCTTCTAGGTTTCTAAATATTCTTTGTAATTGAACCTCACAGAATCCTATGATACCAGGATCTTCAACTATAAAGAACCTCAATTCATTGATGACACTGTTACTGGAAGCAGTAAGATGAGTAAGAAAAATACCAGTTGACTTTAATATTTGAGCTAAAATGAAATAGGGTGGGAAGTAAATGTAACAATAAAATTGGTGAAAGGAGATAAGCTATATTCACAGAAGCTAGAACAATGCAACAAAAATGACTTAAATTTTGACAGGAAAGAAGAATGTCCTAAATATGTGAATCTGATTTCCAATTCTTGGAGGGGAACAAGTGATGTCATTGGTGTGGGCATTCCTTCCAATAACTTATTATTATAAGATTATAATCCACCTTTTCATGGGTTGTCACAACCAAAGAATTCATCAACAATTGGCCTGATTGATGATAATAAAACACTGGAATGTATGACTAAAAGATCTTATCAAGGCTTCTACATCCTTTTAAAATTAGATTTTTCTGCACCTATATACCATATTTATCTTTTAAAATTTGTTCTGTTACCTCATTTATTCTTCAAGGTGAGATGGAATTTAGTGATACACCCCCCCCCACCGGGGTCTTTTTAGCACTATATCTACAATACTATGAGATTAACTCTTAAAGAAGTAATGTGTCTTGGGGCAGCTAGGTGACCCAGTAAATAGAGTACCAGCCCTGAAGTCAGGAGCACTTGAGTTCAAATCTGACCTCAGAAATTTAACACTTCCTGGCTGTGTGACACTGGGTAAGTTATTTAACCCCAACTGCCTAGAAGAAGAAGAAGAAGAAGAAGAAGAAGAAGAAGAAGAAGAAGAAGAAGAAGAAGAAGAAGAAGAAGAAGAAGAAGAAGAAGAAATGTGTCTTTTCATGAAAATGTACACATATACACATCCCACTCTGTACTCCAATCAAATTTTTCCCAGCTAAATAGTAGATCTAGGGGGTAGAACATGACAATACAAAACTTCATTCTCCTTTGTTCCTCTTCATGCCCAACTTAACCACAGAGCAGGGAACTCTTACTCATACTGACTGTTGGGCAAGAAGAAGGACTGGCCCTGAGAACTCTTTCTCTGACATTTCCATCTACTTCCCAGGACACAAAATTCCCAGGCTTGGAAGAATAAAAGACAAGCTGTCATTTGGGGCTCAGTGGTATTTTTCCCACAAATATCTTTCATCTCCGATCTCATCTTTGCTCCATCTGGGGGGAACAAAAGTAAAAAATATAACTCATGTGGCATTGCATTATTTCACTCCAGGGTACACTTTAATATCTTTAAAAATAAAAACAAAATAAAACAAATGTCTTGTTGTCATTAAGGAGAAGGCAATATTTTTGGTAGCAAAAACCACGATTCCCAAATAACAATCTCTTTGACAAAATGCCAATAGGCAGCAACAAGCTTCTTATAAATGAATGATTCAAACATGTTAACTATTTCTTTATAAAGTGGATCGTGACCCAGTAGGGACTAAGGTCACTTAACCTTTCTTTTCTCAGTTTCCTTTTCTGCAAAATGATGTTTCTTATCAACTTCAAGCTCTTAAACTATAATGTTGTTACAGGAAGTATGAGGAGTCTTGTGAGGAACAATCATTCATTCCTGGATTATCTTTTCATCAAGTGAGTCAAACCAACCTTGTGACTTAACTGGTATTCATTAAATGGAACAGCAAATTAAAGATGTAGGAATTAAAGAAGAGTTCATCTATTTCAAATCAAATGTCTTGATTTTTTTAAGGGCAAGGTATTCCAGGGATCACTTTGTAGTTTGGGGGGAAAGCAGTGAAATTAGAGTTAGTAAATAAAGGTTCACTTCCTGGCTCTGTTACTTAGAACTTAACAGTATGTGATCTTGAGCAAAGAAGTTCCTTTCTCTGAGACTCAGTTTTCTCCTCAATAAAATGACAGAATTGGATTTGGTGGCCCATAAAGTCCCAGTTCTGAATCTATGATTTCATCCATTTTTAATTTTCATTAATAAAAAAAAAAAAAAAAAACACCTCCCCATTGCTTTTTTGGCAACATCAGAAATAAAGTATTGGTTTCATAATTTTTTTTGCACTTAATAGTATATCTTCCAATTAGATATATAGATAGTTTTCAACATTCATTTCTGTAAAATTTTGAGTATCAAATTATTCTTGCTCCTTTTTCCTACCTCTCCCTAAGATAGCAAATAATTCAACATAGGTTTTACATATATGTGTATACATATTAACTTTATTAATGGAAGTATATATATACATCTATATGTGTGTGTGTATATATATATATAATATATATGCATATATTATATATATATATATATAAAACCATGCTAAACATATTTCCATATTAGTTGTGTTATGAAAAAAAGAATCAGAAGGAAAGGGAAAAACCACAAGAAAAAGTAATAAAAAGTGAAAATAGTATTCTTTGATCAGCATTCAGATTCCATAATTCTTTCTCTGGATGTGGATAGCATTTTCCATCATAAATATTTTGGAATTATTTCATATTATTGTATTGCTAAAAAGAACTAAGTCTATCAAAGTTGATAATCATCAAACAATGTTGTTGTTACTGTATACAATATTCTCTTGGTTCTGTTCACTTTGCATCAATTCATGTAAGTCTTTTCCAGGTTTTTCTGAAATCCACCTGCTCAGCCTCATCATTTTATAACAATTTATAACAATTATAACAATAATAATGATAATAATAATTATAATAACAATAATGGTGATAATAAACATAATAATAATTCATATTTATGAAGCAGCATGGTCTTATGCCACAGTAAGAAAAAGCATGACAGAGCTGGTCTCAAAGAAAGAAGGACATGGATTCACATCCCATCTCTGTCATATACTGGCTTTATTACTAAGTTCACTAGACAAGTCATTTAACTTCTTTCTCAATACCTTAGAAAAGGGATTCTTAAATATTTCCCACTCACAACCCTTTTTTGTCTGAGAAATTTTTATACAACCCTGGGTATATAGGTATATAAAATAGGGGTACAAATCACTTACTGATAACAAATCATAATTTCATAACACCACATTCAGTTATGAAATCCTATATGGAGTTTTGAACTACAGTTCAAGAAGCTTTGTTCTAGACCAATGGTGTCTACTTCACTGCCTCGGCACCTAACCAGATTAAAATATAACTGAGAAATGGTTAGCAAAATAAATAAAAATACAATAAAACATAGATAATGTTAATTTGTAGTTTTCTAATTTAGCATAATGTCTGCAGGAATATGTTTTTATTTAAATTTGATATCATTGCTGTAGGGAACTCTCAAAAGATTGTAAGTTTCAGAAAAGGGATAGATTAGATTTAGTAGAGGCAGTTTCCTTAATCAGTTGTTCCCTATAATCACAGGTTTGTCCTTTATTTTCTATCCTTTTATGCAGTATTTCTCAATCTCATTTGACCAATAGAAGCAACTATGTGCAGATACATATTTGTCGTTGTTGTTGTTCAATTACTTTTGTCATATATGATTCTTCCTGACCTCATTTGGGGTTTTCTTTCTTGGCAAAAATACCGAAGTGTTTTGCCATTTCTTTCTCCAACTTATCTGATTAATATCTGACTGAGGTTAAGAGACCTGCCCAGAGTCGTATCGCTAGAAAGTTTCTGAGTCAGGATTTGAACTCAGATTTTCCTGACTCCAAGCCCAATGTTCTATCCACTACATTACCTAGATGACCTAGTTATATACTATCACCCCCATTTTACAGATAAAGACACTAAGGCTTTTAGAACAAAAGAGATTTGAATTACAAGACCCCACCAGCGTACTTCAGACTACATTTTTGAAAACTGTTGGATTAAAGTCATATGTAGCATTCATGAAGTCAAAGGTCCTGAATTTGGTTCTGGGGTCTTCATCACCTCTCCCCCAGCTCCCCCTTAATTATTATATCAGCTCTCCTTGGTAAAGTCATTCTGCACACTGCTATCAGATTAATCTTCCTTCTCTCCCTGTGTCCAGTTGAAGTTCATCTGAACTCCTTGGCTCAGCTTTTAGAGCCTGTAATATCCAGCTTTCTCTAATTCTCTTATTTCCCTGACATCATTTTATTATTATCACAACAACAACAATAACTCTCTGTCTTCCTGCTTGGGTTTACACTGCTCTTCCAGCCTTAAATGTCGTCCCCACCCTTCTTTTATCTTCCCAGCTAGACCACAAATGCCTGGAGAGCAGAAAAGTATGTGGCACTTTTTATTCAAGTCTCATAATCCCCAGACCATAGTATTCTCTCATCAATACTTGGTGAGTCTAATAATAACAACTCACCCTATACATAGCAATTTTAGGGTTTATAGTGCATTTTCTCTACTTGGCCCGATTCTCAGCAGAGTGCTAGGGGAATAGGGACATGGAATGTTGCATATGAAGTCTAATGTGGTCTTACTGGTCATTGATTTTGCTTAACTTTTTTTCTTGGTTACAAGAGAAGGCTCTACTGGGGTTAGAAAAGCATATCTCAGGAAATGAATGAGATATAAAAAACAAAAGCCATCAAGAAAGATTAAAGCTAAACAACTACAACAACAAAAACATACAAATTAAGATCTGAGTAGCTCTGTCTTCAATTTTCTAATAGCAGCAGCCTCATCTTCATCCTCATCATCCTATTTACATATTCCTCATGGTCTCTCTTTCTGAAGTACTTCCTCTCTTAGTTTTTAGCTCATTCTGAATTAGTTTCTAACACTATTCTTTTTAGGAAAGACTGCCTTGCTTTTATATTTACCTGCCACTATCTTCCCTAGGTTTCATCTACTATAATTATTTTTAAGGGGTCATTTATAATAATTTATTTTTAATAATATTTCCCCCAATTACATGTAAAATCAACTTTATAATTTTTAAAAAGTTTTGAGTTTCAAATTCTTTCTTTCTCTTCCTCCCTAAACCTGTTCCTGAGGTATAAATAATCTATAGTATACCTATCTTTTAAAAGTAAAGTTAGTTCAGTGGGTTTGAAAGAAAGCTTTTCCTTTTTATTTCTCACTGAACTTCTTTTTATTTTGTCTCCATAACTAAATTCTTGGTAGCTTGGTAGTTTCCTATACCTGACGAATCCTGCCTTTCCTCTCTCTGAACTCTTTGATATTTGCTAAAATTTCTCCTAATAATCAATGTTACATGTCAGACTATGCCAGCTTTCCGCCTCTTTCATGAATTCTTAGATTGGGAGATCTCCTTCCTAGATGGTTATGATCACTTCTCTTTGAGAGTCAGAAAAAGATCAAGAATAAGAGCTCCTCATG
>NW_026262336.1:0-6986 GCF_016432865.1 Antechinus flavipes | reverse complement strand
CTCACAAGACAGAATAGTCAACTATAGCAATCTAGTGTTTGACAAACCCAAAGCCCCTAACTTCTGGGAGAAGAATTCAATATTTGATAAAAACTGCTGGGATAATTGGAAATTAGTATGGCAGAAATTAGGCATGGACCCACACTTAACACCATATACCAAGATAAGATCAAAATGGGTCTATGACCTAGGCATAAAGAACGAGACTATAAATAAATTAGAGGAACATAGAATAGTTTATCTCTCAGACTTGTGGAGGAGAAAGAAATTTGTGACCAAAGATGAACTAGAGACCATTACTGACCACAGAATAGAAAATTTCGATTACATCAAATTAAAAAGCCTTTGTACAAATAAAACTAATGCAAACAAGATTAGAAGGGAAGCAACAAACTGGGAAAACATTTTCACAGTTAAAGGTTCTGATAAAGGCCTCATTTCCAAAATATATAGAGAACTGACTCAAATTTATAAGAAATCAAGCCATTCTCCAATTGATAAATGGTCAAAGGATATGAACAGACAATTTTCAGAGGATGAGATTGAAACTATTACCACTCATATGAAAGAGTGTTCCAAATCATTATTGATCAGAGAAATGCAAATTAAGACAACTCTGAGATACCACTACACACCTGTCAGATTGGCTAAGATGACAGGAAAAAATAATGATGAATGTTGGAGGGGATGCGGGAAAACTGGGACACTAATGCATTGTTGGTGGAGTTGTGAACGAATCCAACCATTCTGGAGAGCAATCTGGAATTATGCCCAAAAAATTATCAAAATGTGCATCCTTTGATCCAGCAGTGTTTCTATTGGGCTTATATCCCAAAGAAATACTAAAGAAGGGAAAGGGACCTGTATGTGGAGTATGATATTGTAGGTAGGTAGTAAATAGCTGTGCTTTGTAAACTTTCTTTTCCAAGAAGTTTAATCAACACTCTCATACACTATGAAGAAAAATATCATTTTTTCAAATATACTCCTGTCTTAATTCAAAGGCCTCCCTCCTTAAAAGGTAACAAACATTTAAATTTTACCTATAATAGCTCTTATTTGATTACTATGATAATACCCAGAGTTGACCATGGACTGCTGAGTGAGTAATACCAAAATGTTTGATCCTTCAACTCTAAAGTTTTGAAATTTAAGCATTAAAATTTTTTGTTGGGTCTGTTGAAAAGATTATAGTACCCTGAAATTGGGCAGAATCAGAGCTGGGGGCAGGTGGTGATAGTGGTGGTGATAATAATGGCAGAGCAGACTCATCTCTCTCCCTCTTCATTTCCATGGTCAATATTAGCAAGGAAGAAGAGCTGGGATATTATGGAAAATAAGGGACAAGCTCTCCCTGTGCTCTGGACTCTGGGGAAAAAAGATTTGCTTTGATGATTTCACTTTCCCACATCATTAATGCACCAAAATCCTACAGCCAGTTATTTCCTGAATCCCTTCAGTAATCTGCAGCAATTCTGCAAATCAGTCTGGCAGTGTCTTATAGTCCTACAAGACCTGATCTCAGCTGAGGAAACACCATTCTCATAGTTTTATCATATTCTTTTCTTAACAGTCACCTCTTTCTTTTGAGATATTAAAAATAGACTTTTTTTTCCCAACAGAAGGTCATACAATTGACTGCCAACACAGTGATTCATGAATCCTCCAGCCAAATCCTTCCAATTTAATAAACAAGTGTAATATTCATGCAGTAGCTGTGAGGTGATCTGGTGACATATGAAGTACAAAGACTGAGGTTTAAGTCCTACTTATACCTCTTATTCTTCTTGTGATTTTGCCAAAGAATGCATCCATCCTCTGAGTCTGTCAACATCAATTTTTCCAGTCATCTGCAATCTCATCAAGATGTAACTATGGCACAGATTGTATCCTGGCCTGCCCTTCAAATCCTATGCAAATTTTGACCATATTGTTCCTCAAGTCCTCCATAGAAGATCCCATCCAATATACTGAAGATCTTATTCTAGATCTTTTGACATGTCAAGTGTAGTAATACAGTATTTGGGCTATCTGTTATTTCTTGCTTATACCACATCCCTATTTCCTTTGAGATTAAAAATAAAATCCTCTCTCTGCTATTTAAGACTCTTCAAAATCTAACCCTTTCCTAGTCAGTCTTCTTAGACTCAGTATTTCTTCCACATACACTATAATCAGTGACTGGTCTCCTTACTTATTCTGTAACGATATCATTCCATCTTTAAATTCTAGGCATTTTCACTGTTTGTTCCCTGTCCCTGGAACTCTCTCCCTCCTTACTACTACCTTTTGACTTTCCTGACTTCCTTCAAGTCCAAGTTAAAACTTGCCTTCTTGAGGAAACTTTCCTCAATCACCCTTAGTTTTACTGCCTTTCTTCTATTGATTATCTTCAATTTATTCTGTATATATCTCATTTATACATAATTGTTTACATGTTGCCGCCACCTTAGACTGTGGTGGTGAGTTCCTTCAGAGAATGGACTGTTGTTTGCCTTTTGTTGTATCCCCAGTGCTTTATATACTACTTATTAAGTACTTAATCTCTCCTAATAATACCTAGCATTTATATAGTACTTTTTTCCCCAAGGTATTATATTTTACATCTATCTATCTAATCTGATTTGATAAAGCCCTATGAGGTAGGTATTACTTATTATTTTCGTCATCTTTACAATGTCCTGGGATTTAATTCAGTTCACACTATAGCAACCTTATGAGGATTATCTAAAAGTCATCACCAAGTTCAGGGACTCTCCTTTTCATTGAGACCTTGCATGATGTCTTTCCATGAGACTTTGCATAAGACATTCTACATGATACCAACAAACAACTTTAATATGTATTTCTTTTTTTCTAATGCCTTATTTATGTTAATATTCATGAGAAACTGAACAAATTTATTTCTGTGGTTGCATTCATTAAGTAATGTTGTACAAGTTTAATATATGCACGAGTGGCTCCTTGTTAGAGGAGAATCTTTAAAATTTTATTTCAGTCAAATACTTGGACTGTGTACAGAGTGTGTATGAAGGTGAGGTTGATTAATTAAATCAAATAAGTAATTCCATTCCATTGAAAATAAGCGATAATAATGCCTTCATATTTTAAGTCTCAATAAAACAATTATTTAAACACTTTTGATTTAAAGTAAAATGTCATTGGTTGAACTAGAATGACATTGATCAAAAGAGTCCTCTGTATGACTGAGAAAACTTAACCATACCATATGGGTTGTTTCTCAAATAGAAATTTAAATCAGAATCTATATTATTTGAGTATCTGGTAGTATACCAACTAGTGGTAAATAAGAATATTTTAATATAAACTCCCCTGAGAAAGAGTCACTTGAAAAGAAAGAGAACTCTTTATCTTTGACTTCATCTTCCATTCTCTTTGCCTCCATAAAGACCTTGTGAGCTTTGAAGGGTACTGGGGATTATAGACTTTTCATCTTCCAATTAATGTCCAAGTATCATCTCCTAGCACACGTGGTATGAGGAACTAAAGACAGATGGACTCCTGAAAATTCTCAAGTAACCCTAAGAGTGGAGAAAAATAGCATCTAGGAACTGTGGATTACAGTTTTGACTTACGTATTCTCTAAACTTGAGGCTATATTCTTTGGGACTCTATGTCCTGGTGGAAAGAGTAGTCTCTACCTTTTACACCAACAATATGATACTACTAAAGAATCTTTGTAAAATTTATTTAAGACTTGTCAGCTTAATTGCTTTTAAATTGATCTTCATATCAGGAAACAGCCTGGTAATGGTAGGGTTTATGGGCTACAGAACATTAGAAAGCTAACACTGGAGTCCTCAGAGCTATCTTAAGAGTCTATAGGGTCTATAATAGCTGAGTCCCAGAGCTTCATTAAGGTTAGTGGGCATAGAGATAGTATATACTGGTATACTACTATTTTAGAGACTATAGTATTCTTATGTGGTGGTTCCCCTATCACTGGTGATGAAGAAAAAATCCTTCTAGAAATATCAAATCTTTTTTTTTTGAACATTTTATATATTTTCTTTCTCTAAAATTCATTGTCTTATGTTTCATGGAACCAGGTAAATTCATTTCTCTTTCTTGATTGATATATGACCTCAGGATAGACACTTAAACTTCCTGGGCTTTCTTTTTCTCAGTCTTCAAGAACAGAAACAATGATGTTAATCATTGATGTTGATGGTAATCAGAGATTGTGGTACACTCTTTGAAGGCCATACTTAGAAAGGGCATGGAATCATCTGTCACAGCTGCAGTCCAAAATATTCCTGGATTTTGTGGTCTGGAGTCAGAACCTGGGTGACTATCACCAGGCTGCTTATTAGGATTCTGTATGAGTAAACCTGATGATACTACGTCTCCTGGGTGATAAGTCACACATTGTCTACCTGTATTAGTGACTGGGATATTATCTACACATTCCCCAGTTTCCCACATCAGTGTGTGGATGGACACTGTTTTGTACATACAAGGAGGTAAAATGGTCAAGCCTACTGTGCCTGGAGGTAGGATCCATAGGCTGGAGAGGAACAGATTTCCCCTCTCCAGGGGGTATCTCAGTTGTCCCAGCTGCATACAGCTCTATTCTCCCCAATTGTAATTCTCTTCTGCCATCAGGTTGCTTCCTGGCTGGTTGACTGTGTAATCCCCTTCTCCCATCATATGGATTTCTGGCTGATTGGTCATGTCTGGGTACTGGACTTCTAGACACTCTCTGGGTGCACCATTGGCTGCCATCATGCCCCAAGTGTTTTTTGCCTTGGGCCCTGGGGCTGGGCCCCTCATCCTGATTCCCTGAATCTGTCTGCATTCTGAGGCCCAATGGAAGCCTCTGTTGCATTTTGGACATGGGGTTTGGAGTCTTGTTCTCCCACCTTGTTTTCCCATTCTATCTCTATACCAACATTGAGCTTTCAGATGCCCTACTTTTCCACACTGAAAGCATCTACGAGTCTCTCTGGAAGTCCCTTGCCAGGAGGGACTCTGTCTTCTCATGTTTGGATTTTGGGAAGTCTGCATCATAGCCTGGCTATAAAAGGCACCTGTGCTCACTATGGCACAGCGTCTTATGAGCTCCTCTAAAGGAGCATCCTTGTGCAGTCCTAGTATAATTCTTCTGCAAACCTCATTAGCATTTTCCTTAGCAAGTTGCCTTATCAAAATGTCTGTTATTTTGTTTCTGACTATCTGATGGCCTCTTATTTTACAGATGAGAAGATGGGGAGATGTCAGTGTAGTGATTAAATGATAGACATTTATGTAATGGAAGAAAAAAACTATTTGGAGAGAGACTTGTGTTCAAATCTTCTATGATCCTGGGCAAATCATTTATACTCCCTAGGACTTATTTTCCTCATCTGTAAAAATGGAGGATTTTGGATATGATAATGTTTAAGATTCTTCTACTTTTAAATCCTATGTTCTTTTGTAAAGAGGGCCATAAAGGACAATTTAAGAGACTCTATCCCCTAGTAAAGGGAGATCTTGAAGTTTTATCAGATGAAGATGAAAGAAGGCATTTTAGGAAGAATACTCTGGTATACTATTAGGCCTAGAATACATCTTGGAATCATGTGTTAATGATATTGAGATGGAATTTGATGCTATTCAGAGCATTACTGACTCTGAAGCTATTAAAGAAACTGCCAGCCTCTAGTGAGACCTTTGATGGAACCACAATGACCTGTACATTATCACTACTCCAAATAAGTAATTTTCAAAACTTTCCACCATAGGGTCAGTTCCATCAGGCCTATTTTAAGATACTTTACACTGCTTAAAATCTACTTCTATTTTTTTTTCAGATGAAAGTTTCTAAGACTTGATTAGAGCACTCTAGTTGATCTTTATTTTTGGAAAGTTCTGAAGAAAAATCTGTTCAACTATTTTTGAGAAGCTAGAGTGAGAAAAAGCTGTAATTTTTTTTTGCTGTTAAGAAAGGAAAAAAAATTCAAGTGCTTTGATGCTCTGAGTATCTGGAGACCTAAAAGCTGTTTTCTCATGGAATGCTGTAATTCATCAGGCATGAAGTTCCCTGTAAGAGATAGCCCACTTTGCCAAATATAACAATATTAATCCTACACATAAAATAACTATAAGTGAGGGAAAACTGCATATGATATATGGCACATTATCCATTTCTTACACAAAAGAGACAAATTTTCAATATAGTCTTGATGGAAAATTCAGGGAAATCTTTTTTTTTCTCCTTTCCCTCTTTTTTTTTTTTAACTTTTAGAACAATGATGAAATACAGGGAAAAAATGGAAAGTAAATAAAATATAGGGAATATAAGAAAAATGAAAAGCAAATGAAATATAGGAAACAGGGAAAAATGAAAAATAAAGGAAATATGGCAAATCACTATCTTATATGAGAGAGAAAGAAAAGTATAAGTTCTTGCAGTATAATTATCTCTATAAAATATATGAGAGTTTCTATACAACTGAGTCTAAGAAACAACAGGTTTATATCAGTTCAATTGAACAATCATTTATTGAGTTGCCTAGTCTGTATCAAGTACAGTGCTAGAGAATCAAGGTCATAGATCTCCAGCTAGAAATGCCCCTGAGAACATCTTATTCATGAGGACTGAGGCCCAGAGAGGTCTTGACTTATTAAAGATCCTTTAGATATTGTCAGTCAGAATTTGAACTCAGGCTTTTTGACTCAAAAGCCAGTAGTCTTTCCATAGTGTCCCATTGGTTTCCATGCATATAATGCTGATGAATTTGAGTCTCCTCTACATATTCCCCAAGTTCAGCAAAAATAAATAAGTAAATAAATAAACAGGCCTCCAAAACACCAACAAATAAATCCTGTTTCTTCCATCATTTTATGTTCTGTCTATAAGCAATTTCAGTTTGGGAGATAGACTAATGCAGACCTCAGAATTATTGTTCATACCACACTGTCTTGCCCTCCCTAAAGCTGTGGAGGGGAAAGTGAGGCTGGTGTCCTTGCAGGGCCCTCCCTCA